>NC_073302.1:70621480-70921480 GCF_027595985.1 Sorex araneus | reverse complement strand
TATTTGTGGTATATTAAAATATATATATATATATATATATATATATATATAGTAAAAGACTAATATCCATGGCCAGGGAAAACAGGGGTTGGGGGATTGGTCAATGGTTGGAACTAACCACAGGTATGTGTGTGACTGACCAGGATGACAATAATAGCAGAGAATGATCATGCTGGACAAGATCTGAGGGTTAAAAGTAGGTAAAGGGATATTCTTGATAACCTTTCGGTATCAATATTGCAAACCACAAAGCCCAAAAGGAGAGAGAGGGCAGAGAGACAGACAGAGAGAGAGAGAGAGAGAGAAGAAGAAGAAGAAGAAGAAGAAGAAAAGCATAGAAGAAATCCATAGAGTCAGGCAGGGGGTGAGGGCGTGGGGGTGATGGGATGGAACCTGGGGACACTGGTGCTGGGAAAGTACACTGGTAGAGGGATGAGTGTTGGAATACTGTATTACTGAAATACAATCATGAACAGCAGGGTATATCTCACAGTGATTCAATTTACAAAGCACTGCACTCTAGCACTGTCATCCTGTTGCTCATCAATTTGCTCAAGCGGGCACCAGTAACATCTCCATTGTGAGACTTGTTACAATTTTTTAAAAGTTTTAAAAAATAAAAGAATTAATTAACACAAGATTTGAGGGGATGGAGAGATAGCACAATTAGTGAAGTGTTTGCCTTGCATGCTACCTACCCAGGCTCAATCCCAGCACCATATATGATTGCTGAAGCTAAGCACAGAGCCAAAATTAAGCCCTGAACACTTCTGGGTGTGGTCCCAAAACAAAGCAAAGAATTTTAACACTTAGTAAAATCTATAAAAGCATTGGTCTTGAAGATTACTTTTAAACAAGATACTTATGGATTTCATTTCTGTTGTTATTGTTATTGTACATAACTTATTTGCCCTTCTGGTAGACCTTATCGATGTTAGCTAGCTCATATTAACTCCCAACTACTTATACAATGCTATGATTTATAATTGAATTGTGGCTTACTTTTCTCCATTAGGAAAAAATGGAGGAAATAAGATTGACCAAGTAACTGTTAATATTCAGAACGTGATTTAGAGTGCGGAGCTCAGATTGGTTTTCCCATTACACTGAAGGATTACAGATATGTGCAGAAACACTGTTGGTTCCTCATTACTAATACACATGTGCCAAGACATACAGGCAGGTAGAAGGATTAAAAAACAACTGCCTTAGCTGTGGATTCCAGGGAGTTTGTAGGCCTAAATCACAGAGACCTGACATCAGGCAAATAGAGTTTCTGAGGCCAAACAGTAATTTGGAACCAAAGGTATTTGAGAATGTCAGTTATTAAGAAAAATTCTTTTCTCAGGATTGCCATGGCAAAGCAATTCCTACAAATATAGTTTTTCCATAGTTTTCCTTCCATATTTTAAGTTGTTTGTTTCCTTTTGTAAGACATAGAAATAAACATTTTAACCAACATGATTTTATGTTCTATTCAGTCCTGTGAGAGGATAGTAGGTTTTAGAGAACTAGTGTATGTCATATTTGCTAAAATAAATAAATAAATAAATAAATAAAATACAAATGCTATTATTGTTAAAAGATTGGGAGCCACTGATTTTCTCTTCTTAGTGGGAAAAGACTATTTGAAACTTCTTAGGTGAGGTAAGAGTATATGTTGATGGATATAATAAATGCTGAAATTTAGGGGTACAGTCAATCAATGGTCACTCTTAGACAATAATGTCACAACGTGTATACAATCCTCATTTCATCAGTCATGCATTTGATTCTAAGATCTTTAAAACCAGAGACAATACAGAAAGAGAGAGACAGACATAGAAAGATTGCACTCATCTGTGGAATATAGAATAACAGAGTGGGAGACGAACACCCAAAAATAGTAGAAATAAGTACCAGGAGGCTGACTCCATGGCTTGGAAGCTGGTCTCACATGTTGGGGAGAGGGCAACTCATATAGAGAAGGGAACACCAAGTAAAATGCGGCTGGAGGCCACGCGGGGGAAGGGTGATGCATGCTGAATGTAGACTAGAGACTGAACACAATGGCCACTCAACACCTTTATTGCAAACCACAACACCTAATTAGAGAGAGACAACAAAAGGGAATACCCTGCCACAGTGGCAGGATGGGGTAGGGGGAGATGGGATTGGGGGGTGGGAGGGATGCTGGGTTTATTTGTGGTGGAGAATGGGCACTGGTGAAGGGATAGTTTCTTGAACTTTGTATGAGGGAAACATGAGCACAAAAATGTATAAATCTGTAACTGTACCCTCACGGTGATTCACTAATTAAAAAAATAAATAAATTTAAAAAAACCAAAAAAAGACAGAGACAATATATTTGCTTCTTTTCCCCTATCCTCCCCTGCCCCTATAAAAGTATTACCCTATCTTCATTCCAATGTGTCATATCCTAATATAGGGAGAATACCTTTGGCTGAAGACCTCCGGAACCCAGCCACAGCCATGCTCAAGGCCACTCTCCACACACTCAGATGAGCCTCACACATGAAGGAACTGGCAGAGAAGCCCAGGTGTGCAGGACCTGGGGCTAAGATCTCCAAGCCTGCTTGGATCCGGCCTCCTTCACCCAGATCCCCCATCTTCCAGTAGCTAGACAGTCACACCCACAAACTGCTCCTGGTGCCATGTAATCCCATCAACTGCCAAGATCCAGAGACTATAAAACAAAGCTCCCGGAAGACCTCTTATTGTCTATTTCTCCCTCTCAGAAAACCGGACAAACTACTGAGAGTATCCTGCCTGCCCGGCAGAGCCTGGCAAGCTCCCTGTGGCATATTCAACATGCCAAAACAGTAAAAATGATAGGTCTAATTCCCATGACCCTGAAAGAGCCTCCAATGTGGCACCATTGGGAAGGATGAGTAAAGAGAGGCTGCTAAAATCTTAGAGATAGGACGAATGGAGACGTTATTGGCACCCGCTTAAGCAAATCAATGAACAACGGGGTGACAGTGATACAATGATGTAGTGATACCTTTGGCTAAGGAAAGGTATCTGGAACCAGCTACTTCACCATTTGTAGAACAAAATGATATTATAAGTTTGTCTAGATTAAAGGAAGAAGTATAGATGGAAGAGAGAAGTATGTGACAGGGCAAAAAAAAATCCATAAATTCTTATGGTATCATATCAATGTCTAGACAAATCACTTTGCTGCTTTGGACTTCAGCTCCCATCTAAAATTGGGTTGTCTATTTCTTCTTTACAAAAATTGTTTTCTCAGCAAGATTGCATGTTTATCTACCTCATTCCATCAGTTATTTCACTCACTTTTTAAAATATCTGAGTTTTGTTCATCCTCTTCATTACTCACCAAAATAATCTCCTCAATGCCAGAAGCATTCTTAGTTTGAGTGCATATTTATATTTTCATTTAACAAATAATGTTCAGATACCTACTCTGGGCTATATATAGTCCTTGATTTTTATGCATCTAAATTAGACATTAGTGACAAACACCTAGAAGCAGTTGATTTAAAAAGTGTAAAAAAACAGAAACATAGACCATTTGTATTTGAGGATCCTTTTAGGAAGACTCTAGTTAGATTTAGACTTTCTTGGAGACTACACAGACAACAATCATTCACATCAAAGAATTAAAACAGAAAAATGAGTGATTCAAAGGATGATGTTAGAACTATAATTATTTGATTTACAGAGGGAAAGACAAACTTATAATATCATAAAAGTCCCAAAGATTTTCTTCTATTACATAATTCCTTAATCAAAGAAATATATGTGCTTAGCTTAAAATGGCAAACAGTAATTATTGAAAAACAGTAATCCCCAGTTTAACATCCCTGTCTTGGCACCAGATACATCAAAAGATTCTACTTTGGTGGTTATTTTCTGTTTCTTTTGATATTTAGTAGTAAATTATGTTCAAGTTTAGAGTTAAAACTATTTAAGTGATCTATTATTTTGATACACAAAACTTGTGCTTTGAAGCAGATTGCAAAATCCTGGATGCCAGGCTCTACGTGGTGCCCTTCTCTCAGTCTGCCTAACCTACCATGTGTTAGACAGAAAAATAAACTTTTGTTTGATCAAATTTGTCAACCGTTCTCGGGCATTCTCAGAATTCACATGTCAGTGAGCATCAACAACTGAGTATACTTTGTTTTAGAAGAGAGGATAATGGAGTGAAAAAAATATAGGAATGCTTGAATTTAAAAGAAGATGTTACTTCAAGTGTTGCAAGGTCTTGGACAAATCACTTTGCCTCTCTGGGCTACAGCTTCCATCTAAAATTGGATTATCAACTTCTTTCCTTCATTACCAAGTTCTGCTTTTCCTCAAGGTCGTAAAAGGAATCAAGTGAGATTGACATCGATACCTACCTACAAAACATTCCAAAAGTTAAGTGATAGGGACTCAGACGGGAGGGCAAGATTACATATGTGATCCTTTAAAGGGATCACCTGCTATGGAAGGTCACAAGGGAAGCTAGTTGGTGCCTGATAACCTGAATGACCTGGGACTGCTGGATCTGAACACCAGAAAACAATGATCTCTACATCCCCTCCCAGTTTTATGACCCACACTCCAGGGGCGGAATGAGGAAATGCCCACCCATCCACCTTTGTTATAAAAAGGGCGGGTTTTCCTCCGAAATCCTGCTTTAGAAGATCCCGTCCACAATCAGGATCTTCCTTGCCTTGCTCCCTTTTTGGAGTTCTTTATTGCTCCCTGGTCCCTTGCTTTCCATTTTGACTGCTCTGAGAAAGTTTCCTCCACCTCTTCCTTTTGGAGTCTGAGGTGTGTCCAATGCAGGTTCCTAGAAGAACAACTGAGGGCTGCTGAGAGCCTTCCTTCTGGCATTCCTGAAGGTCCCCTGGAGTCCCTCAGGAGAAACCTCCAGTTAGTGATGGCTGGAGACCCCACTTGGTCTTCCTTTTTCTTTCTTCAGTCTGAGTTAATTCTCATCTCACCTGAGTTAAGTCTTACCGCTCAGGGCCCAGCTGGACCCAAGTGGACAAAACCACTTTTTCCTACTATGCTGTTTTCCTGCTACACTTTACAGCAGGCACCCCCTTGTGCCCAAATTGACCTATCCTCCACAAAACTCCTGCCGTTCTTCAGCCAGGTAAGAGCTGTGAGGATGGCTGCAGGTTTCAAGACTTGAATGTTAGGCTTGGCACAAATAAACTCTAGAGAAGCCCCTCTCGCTCCCTTGGGGTCCTTGCTTTCCTTCCTGATCTCTTCTCTCCTGTCTCTGTCCTCGGGGGTGAGGCAGAACCACCCCACCGCCAGGTGAGTGACACTCAGATCTCAGGAATCAATATGAGGACTAGAAAGGGGGTGACCTTGGGTGGAGAAGGTTAAGAGGAAGAGTAGATAACAAGTTAGCTCTGGAAGTGACGCCAGATGGGCTAGCCCAATAAACTGCTCTGCGCCAGTTTAGACCAGCGCTGCTAAATCCTGGAGGAGATCAGATTATGAGATGGCCTGTGTGCAGGTGGGAGCATTCCAGGGCCAGCGCCTGAAGAGACGGTATTCCACGTGGAATTTGTGGAGAGAGCAGGCAGGGTTGGGAAGTCAATAAGTCAGACTAAGTTTTGGTGCTCACCTCTGCTAGATAAGACTCACTGTGAAAACTTAAGAAACTAAATTCCGTTTACCTGCCTCCTCCCTTAAGAGGAGGCACAACAATGCTCAGGGTCCCTTTACCAGTCTTCCTCTCTTCCTGCTCTTCCCACTCCTGTCATGTTTCCCCCTCCCCTACCATCTTCATACTAAGGGTCAAATCATATTTGTGCCCCTACTCAAATGAAAAAATGGAATTTCTTCGGGCTGGAGCAATAGCACAGTGGGTAGGGCATTGGCCTTGCATGTGGTCGACCTGGGTTTGATTCCCAGCATCCCATATGGGCCCCAAGCACTGCCAGGAGTAATTCCTGGGTGCAGAGCCAGGAGTAACCCCTGTGCATAGCCAGGTGTGACCCAAAGAGCAAAAAAAAAAAAAAAAAAGTGACTTCTGTACCCATCCCCACAAGAATTTGGCTAGCCTTCCTCCTCTAGGCAATTCTCAAGGAAGGTACTAGCTGTTGTTGTCTTAGGGTCCGTCAGACCTGGAACCTTCCCTCTAAGCCCCAACAGGGTGTGGTCCTCCATGGAACTTGTGCCTAGCCAGGACACTCTTTCGGGGATTACTGTCTAAATCAGTCCCTTGGTCCCCTTGAGGGAAAAATTTCTGTAGACCTCTCTGAACAGAAAGCATTAAATTGGGTTTTATAGGTGTTCAAAGACTATTTAGGATGCTCAGAATCAAAGATATTATCACACATAGTACAATTAGCAAGAAAGTTTGCGCCATGTTAAGAATTAACTAGAACAAATAAAAGGTCTTCAGAATTTTTAATTTTCAGATACTCATGTTACTAGTATTATATTTTAAAATGCTAAATGTTTATTTAAGTGATACTTCTCAGAAAACACTAACACAAAATAGGCCTGAATTCAGACATAAATTTAGGAAAAATGCCTAAGACAGAAAATCGTAGCTCTTCTAAGACTTTTCATGATTACTGTCTCTTTCCACCAGTCCTAGATTTTCCTTAGTATTTTGTTCTGGAAAGTCTTGTCTTCTAGGTTGAACACAGAAGTCACCACAAAACAATACCCACATAAACAGTGAGAACTTAAAAATCTTCCATAGTAAGTTTTCTAAGATTAAATTTGACCCAGTTATTTATTAATAGTAACATTTATCCCCATTTACTAGGAAGGCTAACAGTTTTGTTCAAAAGAAGTTGATTATAATTATTTGCCTTTATTTTTATTCCATGTTTTCAATAAAAACTTCAAGAGACAGATTTCCAGGTTTTAATATTTGAAAGTGACCCTCTTCTGGTTAGCTTGAGGGCCAGATATGTTTACAAGTAAACAGCAAGAAGTCATTAAGGGTTAAAGGTTGAGGCTGGCTTTTCTTCATTAACCTTTCACTACTTATATGGGTGGAATCTTAATCCAGTGAACCTGGAGTTATTGTAAGCCTAAATTTCCAGAAACCTCAGAGGTCAAATGTTCTTAGATAGTTGGAAATTTTCCCAAGAAAGAGATCTGAATGGCCAAAAGGCACATGAAAAAGTGCTCTACATCACTAATCATAAGGGAGATGCAGATCAAAACAACCATGAGATACCAGCTCATACCACAGAGAATGGCACACATCCAAAAGAACAAAATCAACCACTGTTGGAGAGGATGTGGGGAGAAAGGGACCCTTCTACACTGCTGGTGGGAATGCCGACTGGTTCAGCCCTCCTGGAAAACAATATGGACACTTCTCAAAAAATTAGAAATTGAACTCCCATTTGATCCAGCAATACCACTACTGGGAATATACCCTGAAGAAGCAAAAAAGAGTAGTCGAAATGGCATCTGCACTTATATGTTCATCGCAGCACTGTTTACAATAGCCAGAATCTGAAAAAAAAAACCGAGTGCCTGAGAACAGATGACTGGTTAAAGAAACTTTGATACATCTATACAATGGAATACTATGCAGTTGTTAGAAAAAATGAAGTCATGAACTTTGCATATAAGTGGATCAACATGGAAAGTATCATGCTAAGTGAAATGAGTCAAAGAGAGAGACATAGAAAGATTGCACTCATCTTGGAATATAAAATAACAGAGTAGGAGACTAACAGCCAAGAATAGTAGAAATAAGTACCAGTAGGTTGGCTCCATGGCTTGGAAGCTGGTCTCACATGCTGGGGAAAAAGGCAGCTCAAATAGAGAAGGGAACACCAAGTAAAATGTGGTTGGAGATCCCACCTGGGAAAGGAGATTCATGCTGAATGTAGACTAGAGACTGAACACAATGGCCACTCAATACCCCTATTGCAAACCACAACACCCAATTGGAGAGAGAACAAAAGGGAATGCCCTGCCACAGAGGCAGGGTGGGGCGGGGGGTGGGGGGGAGATAGGATTGGGGAGTGGGAGGGATACTGGGTTTATTGGTGGTGGAGAATGGGCACTGGTGGAGGGATGTGTTTGCGAACATTGTATGAGGGAAAAACAAGCTTGAAAATGTGTGAATCTGTATATGTACCCTCATGGTGATTCACTAATTAAAGAATAAAAAGAATTAAAAATAAATAAATAAACACACTGGTTTCATTCCTTTCTTTCAATCTAAGTTGGAAATTATTGATACATATGACTTTTCACTGCATGCTGGTCAAAAACTTGCAAGATTGCTGTTCACAGCTTCAGGCTAATTCCAATAACTAAACAGTTAGGATATGACTCTAGTAACCTATGTTTGAAATTAAATCACTGCATTTAGTACCCATTTTGATTTACCACAATTTTCTAAAACCTTAAGTCTTTTTAGGCCATGTATTTTAATATTTTCATGTAGCAACAAAACATATATACCCAAGCCTTCAGTTTATGCTAAAATTTTAAAAACTGGTGAAAAAGACATTTAAGATAAAACTCATTAAAATAACTCATTTGATCCTTCCTTCCTTCCTTCCTTCCTTCCTTCCTTCCTTCCTTCCTTCCTTCCTTCCTTCCTTCCTTCCTTCCTTCCTTCCTTCCTTCCTTCCTTCCTTCTTCAGAGTGCAAACACTGCTGGTTTCATCTTTATTTGTAAAACAGCCTTATGTCTAACTGAAATTGTTTGGGCTTGCAAGATAAAGTCTCGCAACTATTCTGTGTAATGCTTGCTCATCTCACCTTGAGTTCTAGTTCTGCAGCCCTTTCTAAGCAGGTTCTGAGACTCAAGAGTTTTGGATGTTAAAGCATTTCATTTTGCCCCACAAGATATTTATATTGAGAATTTCAGTTTCAAGAGCACTTTCAGAAAAGTTTCAGCTTACTTGTAGTCTAACAAGGTCACAATAAAGTCGGTGGGGCCCTCATGAGTGCTTATGTGAGGTGGGGAGGAAACATTCTCAGAGCAACCTTTGTCACCTAGAGACTCAGGGTTACCAGATTCTTGTCTTACTTCACAGAAAAGAATTTGGGGAGTAGATGAGTAGTGAAGTAAAAACACATTTTATTTGGGGGTTTTGAGGAAGGAGAAAAGGGGAGAGAAAGTAAGAGAGAGTAACGTGCATAAGAGAGAATGTGGGCTTCTCCAAAGATGAAGATCCCTACACACGCTCCAGCATTAGATATGAAAGTATACATCTCAAGAGGGGAGACGTGAGCAACACATGTGCTCAGCCATGTGGGAACAAGAAGCACATGGGCTCGGGCAGCACATGCGCACCCTTCCTTTGTTCATGGTGGCTTTTATAGTGTTTTCTCAAACTGCCTCACGTGCGGCAGGCCTTGATTTCTGTATCCATAAGATGGGTCAGACTTTGGACTGGTGGCTTTATTGCTTCCCAAAAATTTCATTGTCGGGCTGGAGTGATAGCACGGTGGGTAGGGCATTTGCCTTGCACGTGGCCGACCCGGGTTTGATTCCCAGCATCCCATATGGTCCCCCGAGCACCTCCAGGGGTAAGTCCTGAGTGCAGAGCCAGGAGTAACCCCTGTGTATCGCTGGGTGTGACCAATAAAGCAAAAATAAAACAAAACAGAACAAAAACACACAAATTTCATTGCCATGATGTGCGTTTGTGTGTGTATGTGTGTGAGGGGCTCCCTACTCCACCTGCCTATATCAGCAATAGATAAAGCTCCTAGACTTTTAAGATTGTCAGGTTACATACCACTCATCTCTAGTAAAGATGTAACTTGTAAGACTTAGCTGAGGTCTATACAAGAATATCTACCTATCATTTCAACCTAGTTCTAACATTCTGTGTTCTACAGATGAATTGACAATAAGCACAGAGGTGGCTACACACACACACACACACACACACACACACATACACACATGCACACACACAGGCACACACGCACACGCACGCATGCACAGTCTGATCAATTTTGCTCCAAATATTTCCAGCTTGGCACAGAGGAAGCTGATATGGGGCTGAGAAAGGGACAATCCCCAGGGCAAAAATAGCCCTGTCAATCGATTGTCTCCCATCCTCATTTCCCACATCTTTACAGCATACTATGTTCCCAGCCTAACTTATACAGAAACGCTCAAGAAAGCACTTTATTCATAAGAAACTGGCAGGAGGAAGTACACCTAAATAGTTATCAACTGACTGGAGCTTCATGTAAAACACCTTGGTAGAGGCAGCCCTAGTAGCTTCTGAGCTTGGCAAAGGTACAAAGAGAAAGGAAGACAGTTATAAAACCCTCATTCCTTACTGACAGTAGTTAGCAAGACATTTCCCTGAATGTTTTCTTCCAATATCTGCAATTGGAAATTGGGCCACAGACAAAACCATGAGAAAAGAAAGCAGAGAAAATCAGCATAGTCCACACACCCTCCCTTTCCTTTGGGGATATTTTATTCTAGAAGAGGAACTGACCATCTATTGATGTTCAGTATTGTTTCATACAGGAGTATGGAAATGAGCACCCATTTCAGAGACTCTTATCTGTTCACCTACATTATAGTGATAGAGGAAGAATAGGAGTCTTTGGAAGGAAATTTAGACTGAATAAGCTGCCCTGTCTGTCCGGTAGGAATTGATTGTCTCACATGGTGACTGAACTACGGGGTTCAGCACTGAGAATCATGATAGTAGAACCTGGAGTCTGCCATGCCTCTCATCATCCCCATTCAGAACTGACCTCTGCCAGGGCCAGATGAGGCCTCCCTTTGGGGTTTTGTGTAGTTATTCACCCAATGTCTCACCACATTTCTTGCATGGCACCTGAGGCTTCTCAGGCCATTCAGTGGCCAAGTTTGCCAAACTGGAATCAGGGAGTTCCTGGGTCGTCTGACTTATGAAACCTATGGGGATGGTCAGGCTTAAAAGTTGCCACAAACTTGCAGTGCCTTTCCTCCTCTTTCTTTGTCCTTTTGCCTCCCTAACTACAATTTGCTTGCTCGCAGTCCTCATCCTGAAAGTGTTATAGAGGAAATTAACTAATTCTGAGACAGTTCTATTCAGATGTTTCACTCTTTATTCAATCTCTGTAGCTGAAAGTTAGAATAGTCAAGAGCTATGTAAGCTATCATTGTAGTGAAGTATGAAAAATGGTTTCATATAAATATCCTTAGATTGTAAGGCTGAGGTATTACAGTAGAGTTACCCAACCCCTATTGGCCAAATTTTCCCATTCTCCCATTTATATTCAGGCCAAGTTTTAGCACAGAGGAAAATAACTAATTTCTTTCTGAAAACTTATTAAACTTTCCCCAGTTCTTTTGATGCATTCAAAGAGTGAGTCCTAAGGAACAGATGGACCATTTTCCAACTAGGAAAGTATGGAAAACAGGAATCTAGTCACAGGAGCGAGGGCAGGTGTCCCTGACCTCACCTTCAGAGGACAGAGGGTGGTAAAAGAGAAGTCTCTCATTTTAGGGTCTCCTGACTCCTCAGCCCCCTTTACTGGGGCAAAGTGATAGGGACATGGGAATAGGAGGATGAGACTGGGGATATGGACCTTTAGAAAGGAATCACCTGCTACAGAAGGTCACAATGGAACCTAAATGGTGCCTAAATAAATTAGATGACAAGGCCCTAAAAGATAATCATCTCAGTATCCTCTCTTCAATGTTTTGTTGTCTGGGGACACACTGGGTCACTCCTGGCTCTCTGAAAGCACTACCTACTGTTCTCGGAGCATAATAAGGAAATGCTCACCCACCCACCTTTGTTAAAAAGTATAAAAGTGGAAGAGTTTGAGCTTTTGTTCTGAATCCTGTTTCAGAAGACCCCTCCTGCAATCCAGGGGCTTCCCTGCCTGACTCTCCCTTCCTTTCTGTTACCCTAAATAAAGTCTTTTACTGAATTGAGACATTTGCTCTCTGATCCCTTGCTTTCAATTTTGACTGCTTGAGGACAAAAGCCTGTATGTCTGCACCTGCTACAACATAAGCATTTGTCATTCCACTGTTCAGTAAAATGAATACATGATCAATATAAAGATGGAAATGCTTTCTAGTGTGGTATTCAATATGGTAGCTGTAAGCCACATGTGAATACAAGGCATTTGAAAGGTGGTCCCTGTGACCAAGAGATTGAATATTTAATTAAATATAATCTGGGTATTTTTAATTCCATTAGTTTATTTGCATAAAACAAATTTTGTCCAATTTCGTACTTCAGATTACATAATGGACACCGGAGAATATTGTATGTCACAGTCACACAACAAGTCTGTGGAAGAAGTAGAATGAGGGCTCTCATAATAGTGATTTTTCTAAAATGTAGTAAGCTTATGGCTAATACTAAATGAACTACATGACTCTTCCCTTTATATTAAATTTTGTTTCATTATTAGCAAGGGAAATTCATCTGTGACAATTTGGAGGGAGAAATCAAGGTGATAGCAAATTCCTTTGTACTGAAATTAAATATAAGTAGATTGAATCGAGCATAGTGTCTGGGTATAATGTAAATGTGGGACAGACACAAGGATTGAATTAAAATTAAGATGTAAATTTTTTTTGTTTTTTATTTTGGAATCTAAGTGAAAGATAGTAGAGCTTTTAACTTTTTCCATTTGTAAATGAGGTACTTTGACCAAAGAAGGAGAATTAGATAACTCTAATCAATGATTTGTCTCCAAGTTCAGTGCCACTTTCACAAATCTTACTTATTTTTCAGGATAACATTTCTTGTTTTATTATAAAAGCAATTTCTATTGTAAAAATTTGGAAATTTTTTTTAAAAGAGAAACATTAAGAACATGTTGTGTTATCTCTATCTTCAGATAAATATAGGGTAGCTCCCCCCTATTTTATACATAAAATGGCCCATTCAAATAACATTGAGATTGTTTATTTTTATTTTTGGATTTGGGGGACATACCTGGCAATATTTAGGACTTGTTTCTGACTCTAAGCTCTGGGGACCATATGGGTGAGGGGGAAAAAATCTCCATAAGGCATATTAAGGCAAGTGTCTCAGCTTCTTACTATCTCCCTGGGTCATTGATTAATTTTTTTAAAACTAAAATTTAACTCAGGAACATTTTCTGAAGTTTAGGTCTTTTAAATTCTATTTTTAGCTTTGGTACATTGAACAGTCCATTTGACTTCTGAATGACTTGTTACCTACAGCTTTTAGTGTTAATAATACTTCATGGAGTTGTTGTAAGGGTTAAATGAAAATTTGTAACTAAATTTTATTCCACTGTTAGGTTTTTTTTCTTTTTCTATCTACTGTTTATGCATTAGCCCATGTCTTGTTTCTGCTGTGAGTGGGATTTCACAGCTGTGCAGAAAAGTAAAACAGGACTCCTATCAAAAACTTGTATTGTCAGTTCTGAGCTGGTATATAATCTACGGTCAAAGCTACAGTAGAAAGCAAAGAAAGATGAAGTGGGCCAGCACCAACAAAGAGCTAGAGATAAACTTTCTATGTTGTTCTCTAGTACTACCCTCTACTATTCTTTCATGCAACTTTAAATCTTTAATTTGTATAAGGAAAAACTTCTAAGAGTCCCATCACTCAGGGGCTGGAGTGTTAGTAAGGCAGGTAGGGTGTTTGCCTTGCACACCACTGACCCCAGTTCGATTCCCACCATCACATATGGTCCCCCGAGCACCATCAGAAGTAATTCTTGAGTGCAAAGCCAGGAGTAATCCCTATGTATCACCGGTGTTACCCAAATAGCAAAAAAAAAAAAGTCCCATCACTCATTATTTAGAAAATCATGCAAAAAAAATCTTCCCTTACACCTTACACTCTAATCATGTTTCATATTCTGAAAAAGGAAAGCTTACTGCTAGTGGGTTTTACAGAGTATTTTTAAAATAGCGATACTTCATGTCTTCTGATTCCAATTGCATTGCTGCCTCTTAGAATTTCTTTTTCTTTTCTTTTTCTTTTTTCTTTTTGGGTCACACACAGAGATGCTCAGGGGTTACTCCTGACTCTGCACTCAACAATTACTCCTGGAAGTGCTTGGGCAACCATATGGGATGTCAGGGATTAAACCTGAGTTGGCCATGTGCAAGGCAAACGTCCTACCCACTATACTACCACTCCAGCCCCTAGAATTTCTTTCAACTATGTTAGATCCCTATTGTTGGTTCCCCATTGTTCATCTCCTTCTCAAAGTTTATTTCTGGAATCTGTCAAAGGCATGCAAAATGAGTTGTGGAGTGGCAAGAAAATTGGATAAATAACCTCTTTCTGACTATCTTTAAAGAATACACAAATATGTCAAAAATGTCAACTATAAAAATAAAATAAAAGCCAACCCATATCTCCTGAATACTTGATATCTCCTGAATACTTGCTATCTGCTAGGCATGGTCTTTTAAAAAATTCTTTTTAAGTGGGTATAACTCTTATTTTCCCCATTTGATGAGTGAAAATCTTAACCATTTTATTAAGATGGAATAGGTAATAACTGCTAGTACACATTAATCATAAAATCTATTCCAGAGTCTTAATGATTAGAGCATAGCATCTACAAAAAAAATGTTTAATAAAAATAAGTCTCTTGAGGTAGCTGGTAATTCCACCATAGACATGATGGCTGGTAATTCACCAACATGCGCCTTTCCCCTGCCTCTACCTCACCTGGGCCATTGTATCATTAGTCATCTTTGTCTAATTAATAAATGTCCACAGGGTCTATGTGAACAGGAGCTTATCCACAGCACAATTGTTCAATATAACATAGAGAATAAATGACTTGCTGGATTAAAAAATGACAAAGATCAAAAGAATCTGCCTCTTCTACTTCAATTGCAAATAGAAACAGAAATAGTTGTTCTGCATGTACAGCATAAGAATATCATCTCCTTTCTATTGAGTCTGTATGAAAATACAAACAGGTGTTAGAAAGCTAGTGTTACATTTCCACAAAATCCATTTAAGTAAACATGCCTTAACTTGCCATAATTCACTGAACATGGAATGAAACAAAAGAGCAGTCAAAAAGCACAGACGAAAATGTTACTGGGAGCTCAACAAAAAGTAGCTTGAGTTAGTGGGAACTGGGGGAGTCTAAATATCAGTAACTTTTCTTGCTGAGAAATGTTTTAATTAGCATAAGCCAGATACTTAAAAAAGTATCATAGCAACTATGGTCCCTTGAACTATTCAAGACTCTAGTCCCTGCTTTATTATTTTGTTTTGTCCTGCTTTTTTTGTTTTGTCTTGTTTTTGGACCACCCTCAGTGGTGCTCAGGGGTTTCTCCCAGTTCTGTGAGGTCTGCTTCTAGTGGTGTCAGAGGACCACATCATGCTGAGGATTGAACCTAAGTCTCTTACATGCAAAGTGTGTGTCCAGTCCACTAAGCCAAGCAATAATTTGTAAGCAATGAAAGATATAACTTCCATCTGAAAAGAGTGGAATTATAAAAATTATCACAGTTTGTAGGATGACATTACTTTTTCCTCTCCCCGCTTGCCACAAGGAACTTGTCCCGGTTTAGGCTTACCCCAGTCTCACCCATCAAGGTGTTCCTGAATCTCCCCCATCCCTTTGTTTAGCTTATAATCACTTCTCTATGCTCTCTTCCCCAAAACAGTTAATCCGCTTTCCCTTAATCTGACTCTGCTAATTTGTAAGGTCAGACCTTCCTAGGATGCTGAATATTATAACATTGCCTTTCTCCCCTCTTTATGCCTTTTGAATAATTTACTTTAAAGCTATGTCTTTTTTGTATAGACACAAGAAGACAATATTTTGTTTTTGTAAGTTGGGACTTAATTGGCTTCGAATATTATTCCCTCCTGAGCATCTGCTTTCTCCACTTAAACCTCAGTTGCCCTCAGTTCCTAGCACCCCAAAAGCAGGGTCCCAACGAGGGATGGGACAGATCCAGGGCAATCAGTGAGTTGTGTGCTACCCTGGCATCGAAATGGGCCTGGCCAAAGTGCCTAATTCTTAACTATAAGTTAAGAGCTTGATCATAGACAAATGCTGTCATGATCCAAAAGTAATGATGAGACTAGGACTCTGCTAGGGATAGGAAAGACTGATCTGGCCTGAGCACTGTAGTCTGAGGTTGAGATGGTCCCAGGAGAGCAATTCTATAAGCTTTAATGCATTTCTTATTGTGTCCATACAAAATGATTAATATTATGAATTCTCATATGTTTGCTGGCTGAGGAGAGGAGAAACACACTCATGGGACTCAACCCTTGGGTGGATCCTCCTGCTGAAAGAGAATTAAGTCCTAGGAGAAGCATTCCCTAAGGGAAAGGAACCTCAACCCTATTGATGGTGACCACACCTATGTGTACACCCCAACCCTCATGCTGGGGAGATTTAACTAGGCTGTAAGAGTGGGTTGGGGGGCCAGATCCAGAGATCCAGAGAGAGATCGAGAGCCGGGAGAGAAGCAGAGAGAGAGAATGAAATAAACTGATCGAGCAACCAGTTTGGCCTTCTTCCTTCCATCGCCTGCCCTTGACCGACAGCACACACAGCGCTTCCAGGGTGGTGAGACAGAGCCACCCAGAGAGCCCGCGAGTGCACACGCCCCTCGGCATGCTTTAGTTTTTTACAATAAAAAACTAAATAGTTGCCTTTTAAAAATTGTGATTTTTGAGTTAGAATTCTAAGATCTTTGAATTCTAAGACTTATTTTTCAGAAAACAAATCCAGAAAACTTAAGCAATCAATGAATTTGAGTTTGTAAGAAGGGGCTCTATCGCTAATTATAGCACTTATTATCTCCCTGAGTAAACGTCATTTATCCTTTTGTGAGGAGATACTGTGACTTCCTGGAGAGAAGACATTTCATCATTTGATGTTCTTCTTTCTCTTAGTTCTTTGCATAACAAGTGCTCCAAAGAGGGTGAATTAGTGTACAATTAGCTCCAGAAAATTTAACATGTAAAATGTAGATGTAACCTTCTGTCAGGTTATTTATAACTGGTCCTCCTGAATGTAAAAAAAAGGAAAAACAATCCAGGTGCCCACAAAATGAACTCCCTAAATTGCCATTCAAAAAAGTGGACATGAAATGTGGAAGGTGTGGAGAAGAAATAAGGACTACTAAAATACTGAATGTGATGGGCTTGATTCCAATAGCATGTTTTATTCTTAGCTTCTCAGCTCTCATGCATTCTTCCTTAAAGGGAAATGTTGACATGCTTGTGATTTTTGGCATCAGGAAGCCATACTACTAAGCAGAAGTGACTGACTAGACAAACATCCATAACCACAAGTACATGATGGCAATAAGAATAATTGATTTGGTCGATTCAGTAAAAAAATGAAACTTCTTGCCACTACTTGTATGGGTGGCCTCTTTAGGCAAAGATTATTCTGTCTCAAATAAATAAATTTGGATAATTTTTTGCCTTTGGTATATGGTTGTCTACTGTTTCATGAGCTACAATCTTGACTATTCCCTATGGCATCCATTAATGAGGTGACCCTAGATTCATTCAGCACATATGCATACTACCAAAGAACTCAGTTCTTGCTGTATTTATATGAACACTGATCTCTTAGTAAACTTATGTCTCGCAATAAACTTTATCCCATAGATGTGATTAAGAAGTGGGATGGGGAAAAAGATGTCTACCAGGACACTGAAACATGAGATAGGAAAGATGAGTCAGAAATTTTGATAGTGCTTTCAAGATGCTTCATTCATGTCATTTCTTTTTCTTTAAACATTGTAGCAACAGGCCCACTCTTCAACTACTGAGACTGAGAATTCTTAAAAAAAAATAAATAAACTATGAGAATGCAATTTTGGCTATATAACTCACAGTTTTATAATCAAACTCTAGATAGAATTACATTATTTATTCATCTATTCTCTCACTGTTTCTTTCCAGGTTCAGGCCAATATTTTTTCCTCATTTACCAAACTTATTCCTATGCCTAAAGATATCCTCCCCTTCCCCCAGCCTTTCTGAAAACTTGGACCATCTCTGATTCTGAAATGTTTCCCTGTCTGATGAGTCTTTTGCTGGGTAAGAAAACTGCTTACATCCTTAACAAAACACCTTACTCAAATCTGCAAATTTTTCAAACTACAACAGACTTTTATTTATATATGCATACATATATATATATATTTCTACTTTTGTAGATATTCATGTTATCAATGCTCACTGGCTCCATTTTGGGGGAGCAGGAATTGGGCCATACCCGGTAGAGCTCATGACTTACTCTTGGATCTGCTTAGATCTGTCCTTAGGAAGTCTGACAGTGCTTGGGGGACCATTTGCAGTACTGGGACTAAACCAGAATCAACAGCATGCAGCATGGTAAGCACTTTAATCACTTTACTATCTCTCAGGCCATCACTGACTCCAATTTTGTACCTTACTGCCTCTCCTCAATCTATGATAGTAATATTTATAGAGTGAAACTTTAGAAAACTTCCTAATTCCTTATACTAATTATAAAATTGAGTTTTATTCAAAGGACAGTTATTTTCTTTTTCTAGGCTAGAGTTTCAGTAAGCCAAACGACAAGAAAAGAAGTCATGGTTCTTTTAATTTCCCCTATACCTCAGAAGCCAACTTTATTTTGTATCCTGAGTCTACCACCAGAACCAGAAGAGAAGGGAGGTGATGAGGGGAGGATAATCTTGCTTAATGGTCAGTAAGCTAAGAACATTTCAACACTTTGAACTCATAAATGTTTAAATTTGATGGTTATTTTTGGGATTCTTCACAGGTGATACAACTTTTTTCCTTTTGGAAAGAAGTTTTTTGTCATCTACTCCATTCAGGCCTTCTCTTTTAGAGGCCCAATTGTGCTGTCAATTGATCTTCTTAGGAAGGATTTCAAATAATTGCCTCTTGGAAAAGATTTTATATAATTACAACACAGATTTCTTTTCCCCACGTGATTTCCATTTGCTCCAGGGGAAATATAGACCTTGCCTCAAAGTCTTTGGAATGTGGATCAACTCCCCTGCATCAGCAGCCATGCCTCTCTGGCTGAAGCAGCTAGCCAGTTTCTCTTTTATCTTCCAGATTACTCAAATTAATGTCAGACACAAAGCCAAGGAGTCATAGGTCCCATGATCAAGCTCTCTGAAGGTTATGTTTACTTAAAAATGATAAGAGAAGCATCTCTCTCCCCCATCATCACAAATTATCTCTGTAAAATATGGTGTGTTATATTCACAGTGTGGGATAATAAAGCATGTACTGAAACCTATTTTGAAATTTTGAATGAAATTTTAGCATCTACTATCTACCATAGGGCATTGGAAAGTCTACCTGAGTATCTTGATGGCAACACAGTTCCAGAGGATACAAATTCTTAGGGACAGACTAACATGCTTGATTCTAGTAGTTTTATTTGATGAAAAGATCACTGCTCTGAGAATGTCTTGACCAAAGACAGTCAATACTACTAAATATATTCATTTTTCCCACAGCCTATCACCCTAAAGTGTCAGCTTTTCCCATTGATATCTTGGTAGAATGATCTTAACCCTATTAAAGATCATCAGAAGGATTTCATATGAATAAGTCTTATCAGATGGACCCGTTTGGTAAAAATTTTATGTTAAGAATTAGTACTTGTAAGAGCAGAAAGATAGTACAGGGAGGAGGGGACTTGCCTTACATGTGGCCTACCCAGATTTGATCCTCAGTATCACTTATTGTCCCACAAGCACTGCCAAGAGTGATCCTTGAGCAAAGCCAGGAGTAAGCCCTGAACACAACCAGAAGTGGCCCTGTCTCTAATTCTGATTGATATGCCTCATTCAAAAATAGAAAATAGCTTTGGAGAAACCAGAGCAATAGTACAGTGGTTAACGCACTTGCCTTGCATGCCGCTGCCCCAGCATTGCATATGGTCCCTGGAGCACTGCCAGGAGTAACCACTGAGTATCACTGGGTGTGGCCCCAAAACAAAACAAAACAAAAATTTGCTTTGGAAAACTGATTCCTTGACCATTCCAATATCCATTTAAAATATACAGAGAAAATATAATAGTCTCATGTTCTGTGAGCAAAAAGTATATGAGGGATGGAATGCCCTCTTTGTCAAGTCAGAATTGATTCATTCCATTCAACGCAACCCCATCCTGATATTATTCTATTTACCCAAAGTCTCAGTATATCTCTAGTCCAAACTTTAGACCAAAGTTTGAAATAACATCACTTCTCTTTAATCATGCCATACCCATGCCTCCAAATGATTGTCTATATGTGCTTTATTGCCCTTGTAACCTTTCCTCATTAGATTATATATCCCACCAAGTTCATCTCCCCTCACTTTGACCTCACAATACCACTTTCATCCTCTATAAACCTTATAGTATTCAATTTCAAACTCCTCAGGCCCACTGTGTGGAATTGGCTGCCTCTAAAGTTTGTTGGTTAGAGTGGTATCAGATAAACCTGGTTCTTACTCTGAATATGGTCCTTGTTGACATGTGATTCCAAGCTACTTAGATAACCTCTGGAAGCTTCATCTTCTCATTGTATTAGCTGAATAACTACATGGAAATGATACTATGCACAGATCTTACTATGTCATTATTATGACTACATGAAATAATGCATGTAAAACACTTAAAACAGTGTTCAGATAATTTAAGCTTTAGTTAAATGTTACTTGCTATCTATCATAACATTTGTAGGTCCTCATATGATACCAAACTCAATACAGAAGCAAAAAGGTATATGTTTTACCTTTTAAATTCTCAAAACATAACATTTAATTTTATTGCAGTTTCAAAGTTAAACCTTTTCCAAGAGGGCTTGGAAGTGTTTCTCCTAAATCAAAGAGCAGGAGCCAGTCTTAAATCCTTAAATCCTAATTCAAAGACCAGGACTCTGTCTTTCTGCTTCCTGGCAAAAGTCCATGCCTTCTCTCTCCATGTGAAAGCAGCCACAAGCAAATGAAGGATATCCAGCCTCAGCAAAAGGCAAGCCCCTTCAAGGCCTGGAACTTTCTCCTTTTAGAGGAGAAAATGGCAAATAAATAAATAAAAGCTGTATAAATTTAAATAATTGGAAAGCAGCTTGACTGAAAAAGACACTTTTCTTTTTCACCACAAATGTCACCATCTGGACTTTTTCTTTTTTAATTTCTTTGGGACCTGACAAGTCACTGGGCTGATATAATCACACCCAGTCAAAAATGACAGACATATCTCAGCAAGTTAGTGTGGGCAGAGTTCCAGGGTGGCCAGTGAGGACCCAGAATCCTGTAGGAGGGAGGTTTCAACAGTCACCCTTCCCCACCACCAGCCCTCCCCAGCCTCTCACAGAAGACAAGAATTCCTGAGGTGTGATGCACTAAAGTGTACCACACACACATGCAAACATGCCTGCATTTGTGCTTCACTGCATTCCTACCACAGAACATTCAATTAAACTGCTTGTTAACTCACTTTTAAGCAAATAAATAAATACATAAAGGGCAGGAAGGCCAGTCAGCAGATTGTGCTGCTATTAATATACTGCAGTGGTCTCCCTGTGTCTGTACTTGTCTTCATTTCTCCCAAACGGTCCTTCATTGAGCAAGGCAGGAATAATCCAATGGAGCCAGTGAAGGAATTAAATTTTCCCTTTAGGTCAATGCAGAAACTTTCAATAGCTACAGGTGCATGGACAGACCACAGGTACAACATATAAATAACTATTTCTTTCATTATTGTCTGTCTAGGACAAAAAATATATGTTTCCCTTGTGTATCCTGTCGACAGCATTATTTTTTCAAAGCAGAAAAATGTACCACTTTGCGAACTGTCTTCTATGGCAATTTACTAAAGCTCCAGCCTTTATGAGTATTTTCCTATTGCTCACTTTGCATTGAGCTTAATGCACACACAAATAGATATATACATATATCTTTTAATATTTGTATTAATCTGCCAAATTTTTGCTATCTATATATATTCTAGGATTATGAAGACAAAAAAGACAAAATACTAGGACTTCAGATACTTTTTAGAACTAATAAGTGCTAATCACTTCAAGAGATTGTCTAAGTATAGATAATCATTCAGTAGTTTATATATTCATGTTGCCAGGACCACCCTATGCGTAGCAGAGTGAGAAAATAGATTAACCTTTATACTAGAAATCTGTGAGTCCTTCTGGATATATCCCTTGGCTTCATACCCCACACTCAGTCATTAATCAGAGAAATAATCCCCAAAATAACTTCCCAATTCCCCTCTCTCTATTGTCATTATCTGTACCATCTCCATCACAATATTTGTCCACCAGACTTCAGCAGTACTCTCCCCAAGATTTGCCTGTCTCTACTATTGATTCCACTCTTGTCTCTCCAGTTATATTTAACACTGGGGCCTGCATGGTGGTGGGATTTTTGTGGGGGGAGTCACACCCAGTGATATACAGGGGTTACTCCTGGCTTTGCACTCAGGAATTACTCCTGGTGGTGTTCCACGGACCATATGGGATGCTGGGAATCAAACCCGGGTTGGACTTGTGTAAGGCAAATGCCCAACCCACTGTACTATCACTCCCGCCCCCCTGCGTGGTATTTAAAAACCAAATTAGATTTTGAATCTCTCTTACTTAGAACCCTTAAAGGGGGCCCTGTTAACCTTAGAATAATACTAAAAAAAATTTCAAGCTCTCTTTTTTAAAATTTTTTTATGTTTTAATTAGTGAGTCACAGTGAGATTACAGTTACAGATTCACACATTTTCGTGCTTGTTTTTCCCTCATGCAATGTTCGAGAGCCCATCCCTCCACCAGTGTCAATTCTTCACCACCAATGAACCCAGTATCCATCCCACCCCCCAATTCCCATCCCCCCATACCACCCTGCCTCTGTGGCAGGGCATTCCAATTTGTTCTCTCTCTCTCCTCTTGGGTCTTGTGGTTTGCAATAGGGGTATTGAGTGGCCATCATCTTCAGTCACTAGTCCACTTTCAGCACGCATCTCCCTTTCCGCAGGAGATGTCCAATCACATTTTACTTGGTGTTCCCTTCTCTATTTGGGATGACTTTCCCCCAATGTATGAGGCCAGCTTCCAAGCTATGGAGCCAACCTTCTTATACTATATACTACTATTCTTGGGTATTAGTCTCCTACTCTGTTATTTTATATTCCACAGACGAGTGCAATCTTTCTATGTCTGTCCCTCTCTTTCTGGTTCATTTCACTTAGCATGATACTTTTCATGTTGATCCATTTGTATGCAAAGTTTATGACTTCATCTTTTCTAACAGCTGCATAGTATTCCATTGTATAGATGTATCAAAGTTTCTTTAACCAGTCATTTGGTTAAAGATGGCACTCTTTAACTCTGAAAAAACCCGAGTTCTCAGGCACTCGGGTTTTTTTCCAGGTTCTGGTTATTGTAAACAGTGCCGTGATGAACATATAAGTGCAGATGTCATTTCGACTATACTTTTTTGTTTCTCCAGGGTATATTCCCAGAAGTGGTATTGCTGGATCAAATGGAAGCTCAATATCTAAATTTTGAGATGTGTCCATATTGTTTTCCAAAGGGGCTGAACCAGTTGGCATTCCCATAATCAGTGTAGAAGGGTCCCTTTCTTCCCACATCCTCTCCAACAGTGGTTGCTTTTGTTCTTTTGGATACGTGCCATTCTCTGTGGTATGGGGTGGTATCTCATGGTTGTTTTGATCTTCATTTCCTTGATGATTAGTGATGCAGAGCATTTTTTCATGTGCCTTTTGGCCATTTATATCTCTTCCTTAGAAAAGTTTCTGTTCATTTCTTCATCCTATTTTCTGATGGGGTTGGATATTTTCTTCTTGTAGAATTCAGCCAGTGCTTTATATACCCTTGATATCAACCCCTTATTGGATGGGTATTGGGTGAATATCCTTTCCCATTCTGTAGATTGCCTTTGTATTCTGGTCACTGTGTCTTTTGCGGTGCAGAAGTCTCTTAGTTTAATATAGTCCCATTTGTTTATCTCTGTTTCTATTTGATTGCTTAGTTCCATGTCATCTTTGAAGATACCTTTAGCTTCAATATCGTGAAGGGTTTTGCCAACATTGTCTTCAATGTACCTTATGGATTGTGGTCTGATGTTGATGTCTTTAATCCATTTTGATCTGATTTTTATGCATGGTGTCAGGTCGAGGTCTAAGGCCATTCTTTTGCATGTGGTTGTCCAGTTATGCCAGCACCATTTGTTAAAGAGACTTTCCTTGCTCCACTTCACATTTCTTGCTCCCTTATCAAAGATTAGATGATCATACATTTGAGGTTGTGTGTAGGGATATTCCACTCTGTTCCATTGGTCTGCGGCTCTGCCTTTGTTCCAGTACCATGCTGTTTTAATTGTTACCACTTTGTAGTAAAGTTTTAGGTTGGGGAGGGTGATGCCTCCCATCATCTTTTCCCCAAGAATTGTTTTAGCTATCCGTGGGCATTTATTGTTCCATATGAATTTCAGGATTGCTTGATCCATTTATTTGAAGAATGTCATGGGTATTTTTATAGGGATCGCGTTGAATCTGTATAGTGTTTTGGGGAGTATTGCCATTTTGACAATGTTGATTCTCCCTATCCATGAACAGGGAATATGTTTCCATTTCCTCATGTCCTCTTTTAATTTCATAGAATAAAGTTTTATAGTTTTCTTTGTAGAGGTCCTTTACTTCTTTAGTTAAGCTGATTCCGAGGTATTTGATTTTCTGGGGCACAATTGTGAACAGGATTACTTTTTTCATGTCCCTTTCCTCTGTCTCATTGTTTGCAAATAGGAAGGCCATGGATTTTAAAGCCTGCGACTTTACTGTACAGGTCAATTGTTTCTAAAAGTTTCTTAGTAGAGGTTTTAGGCTTCTCTAGATATAGTATTATATCGTCTGCAAATAGTAAAAGTTTGATTTCTTCTTTTCCTACCTGGATGCCCTTAATATCTTTTTCTTTCCTAACAGCTATTTCAAGTACATCCAGTACTATTTTGAACAGAAGTGGTGAGAGTGGGCATCCTTGTCTTGTTCCCGATCTTAGAGGAAAGACCCTCAGTTTTTCCCCATTGATATAATGCTTGCCATAGGTTCGTGGTAGATGGCTTTGACTATCTTGAGGAAAGTTCCTCCAAAACCCATTTTGGTGAGAGTTTTTATCATGAACGGATGTTGGGTCTTGTCAAATGCTTTCTCTGTATCTATTGATATGATCATATGTTTTTTTCTTTACTTTTGTTGATATGATGGATTATGTTGATTGATTCTTATTAAGGTCTATTTTACCTCCATTCCACCATCTCCCACCACCACACTCCTCTTTTATCATCGTATTTCATCTACTTTGGCCATACTGAATATGGAAAACAACATCTTAAATCAGACATGGTATATCTGTTCTCTGCCTGAAACTTTTTCTCACCATTTTCTTTACTTCGCACTTATTCCCATCTTTTGATTTCAAGTTTATCCCTCAAGCTTCAGCTGATACTTTAAGTTTCTACTGGGTTTCATTCCTTATTAGATTCTATCAGATGATTCTATTTTCCTTGCATCTTGCATACAAATCTTTTACATAGTTGGTTTTATGAGGGACAGAAGAAGAAGTTTCCAGTTCTGCTTCATGCATCATTAAACCAGCAGCTCGTGACTAGGTTTGTGGCAAACAAAGTATTCAGTGAATATGCCAATGCATGTATGAATGAAAAAGAAACTGAATTGGTGACAAAGATGGCACCAGAGGTATATAATGCTATAATTAAAGTCATGAGTCACTGAGTCACTAGACCTGAAAGAAAGTGATAATGGGGGAATCAGCCATTGAGAATCATAGTGGACAAGGTTCAGGGAAATTCCTTCGGTAGGCATTGGAGAGTAAGAACATGATCACTAGAGGAACATGAGAGCACATGGCATGGAAGAAGAGTTGATGGGGATTCACCTGTGGATAATCTTTAATACCATGGCAGATAATTAGTTCTTTATTGGTGAGGAGCAGAGGGTGGACTAGTTTTAAACCTAGAGATGATGCAATTGATTTTGTCATAATTAAATGTGTGCTGCAGACATATGTAGAGTTGAATAATTGGGGCATATTAGGATTGGTAAGAAATTTTGCTATAAATTCAGGCAAAACATGAAGCTATAAATATTACTTAGAAAAACAGAATATTTTTTCAACCTTCCTTGAGCTGGGACCAAAACATTTGCACTAGATTTAAATGAAGAGTTACCCCCACCCAGACTTGGAATTCAGGGTTAGAAACATAAAGATACATGAACAACTGAAGGTTTGATTGCCTCATTTGTTTCTTCATTGCCTTGTTCATTTAACTAGCATGTATCAAATGCTTACTATGACCAGAAAAAACACTTGTCAAGGTACTGGACATAGAGCATAGAATAAAGGAAATAAAATCCCCCTATGTATAAAACGTGCATCTGAGAAAGACAAGAAAAATAAATTGGTGATTGAGCTCTGTATTGTAGCAAATGCTGATACACAGTGTGGGAAAAATAAAAAGTAAGAATAACAATTTATATATGCTGAAGGAGAGCAAATGGAAAGGCCACAATGTATATAGTGTGGTTATTAAAGGCCTGAAGGGCTTGATCAAGACCCAAAGCAGCTAGGGAACAAGTTACATGACTCTGGTGGTAGAATGTTGCAAGCAAAATAAACAGGAAGAGGGAGTGATAACAGCTTTGGTACCAGTGGCCATGTCCTTTCCCCAAGGCCACAAGCTACATCTGTGATACAGGATGTTCAGACAAATTCTACAGAGGTGACCCCACATGATGGCGCTATGATCTGGTGTTGACCATAGTTCTAACATCAGGCCTCACCTTTCCCTGCCTATTTTATAAAGTTGGTTCTCCAACCTTCGTAGCAATTCCCTGAGTCCCCTGCAAAGCAACCACCAAAACCCAATTCACATGTCAGCTGGGAGTGACAAAGGAAGAAGCCTAAAGGCTATGAATGTTGAGTTCTGATTCTCTGGGAAGTGAGGTCTTTGAAGTAAGAGGAAACCTCTGTCCCATTTCTCTTACTCAAGGCTCTCACCCGGTGCAGCATAAAAGATGTTTAATTTTCAGGCCATGCTGCCAGCTGCTTGTCCAAAGGAAATGGAATTACATGTATATTTCTGAGAATGAATGACTAAAATCACAGACGAGATAAAAATGGCAGAACAAAGACTTTCTTTGGAGAAAGAATCCTTTCATGTCAGAAAAAAGGAAAGACAAAAATGACCCAGTTAAGACACCTGGAAAAAGTGTCATAACTTGTGGTTTTACATAATGGAACAATAATCAAACCAACATGACTATGCAAAAAAGAAAAGATGCCAGGGCTTGTCGTATCTGTCCATTAGGGAATGTATGCTTTCACAGTTGCAGTCTGAATTACTTTTTCACATTTTCATGGCATTGGAATCGGTGTGTTTCTCACATTCATTATACATGTAATATAGCCTTGTTCCCTCCACCTCAGAAAATCTGTAATGAAATTATAGTAGGCCTTATACTGGATCACTCTGGAGAATTAAAAATGAAGAATTGATGTGATTTTGGACCAGGAAGGCTGTGGCTTGTATTCCTTAGCACACTTAGCACACATGCACCTCATCTCCAGAACTCGATGAAAGGTTATGAGAAATAGGCTAACTAATGTGCAAAAATTATTTTAGACTCCCTAGGAACAGAAAGGTGCTTTGTTTCTAGAACTCTCTGCTGGAGGAAGGCCACTGAAAACCACTACAAATGACTGCTTACCATGTAAACAAGGAATAACTCTCAAGTGGTAGGGTGGGCATCCAATCTGAAAGCATAAAGAGAAACTCTGAGGCTAGAGCTCGGACAGTGAGTAAGGCATTTGATTGCCTTGAATGTGGCCAACCCAGTCTGCTGTGCAGCAGCCCCAGAGAGCTCCCTCAGTTATCAGAGTGACCCCAGGCATAGGTTCTGAACACCACCAGGGTGGCCCAGCCCTTGCCCTGACCTTATAACAACCACCCAAAATAAATAAATAAAAAAAGGAAACTTGTTGGAGAAGAAAAATTCATGATGCAACTTTATGAAGACAAAACCTATTACTCTGAAGAACTCCAGGTAAAGAATAGGACCTGCAACACCTCTCAGTATAAGCTAGCTAGGAAGCAGAGAAGAATGCCACACTCATCAATGGTTCAACAGGGCTAAATGTCATCGTTTTTTCATCTCACAACACTGATCCAACACATTACAGTTCGTTGCTCTTTTTAGAGTGAGTTAAACAATAAGCCTCAGTTTTAGTGAAGGAACTGATACTCTAAGTGAATTGGCACCAGGCAGCACTCTTAGCTGTTGAATGAAGTTGCAAAGTTGAATAAGTCATTCCAACCACCCTCGAACAATTTACTACTAATTGTTCTTTTTTAATTGCTATTGAAGTTGAAGTAACATGTCTACAAACGTGTGCTAATTTTTATGCTCTTAGAATACAGTTAACGCACCTTACCACTACCGAGTTGCTCAATACTTTCACCAATCCCTTTATTCTAGTCCCTATTTTCATCTCCCAATCCCTTCATTGCCACTTGGCTGTCCAAATTTTTTCAATCATGACCAAGCATTTATTATGATCATTAGTCATTGTTCATTCCTGTCTTTTTCCTTGTTTTATTAGCCTATAAACCTCACATGAATGAGATCAACCTTATTAAATAAAACACCTCATTTTATATATTCTTAACCATTCAACCCTTGACTGCAGAAACTTTCTGTTAACTTATCCTACATCATAAATGTGCTATAACTCTTAAGATGATCTAAAAACAACTGAAGTGAACCAGACTACCCATCACACTGATTTAGTTATCATATCTGAACTTGAAGAGCCTGGCAAGCTCCCCATGGTGTATTCGATATGCCAAAAACAGTAACAATAACAGTCTCATTCCTCTGACCCTAAAAAGTGCTTCCAATCTTTGGGAAAGACGAGTAAGGAGATGCTGCTAAAACCTCAGGGCTGGGACAAATGGAGACATTACTGGCACCTGCTCGAATAAATTGATGAACAATGGGATGACAGTGATACAGTGACAGTGATCTGAACTTGAAGGAACTAAGATTTCTTATGGAGGATGAGTGCGCTAATCACGTTCTGCTTCCTACCAACTTACTTGTCTGAGAATCAAACATGAGAAGTGAGATACTTATCCTTTCTATTAGTTTGCTGCATAATAAACTAACAATCAGCATTGAAGCTTATGTGTCTAGGCAGACAATGGAAACTGATGAATCTATTTGTGAATATTGGTTGACCTCCATTTCCCCCTCAAAAAGTGAAAGCAATTACACTTTGTAGCTTTTTTGTGAAGACTAGCTAAGATTCAATACACAAAGATATCTCTGAAATATATAGCTGGACCCACAAAATATTTATAGGTTTCCTTTTCCCTGTATTTTCCATGAAACTGATCATAAACAGTTGACATAAATTCCTGCTTCAGACTTTTCAGAACAAAGGAAATAAGCAACAACTTGACTTCATTTGAGTACAAAATATGTACATAACACACATATAATGAATTATTGGTTTGCATGTGTGGATTAGCAAAGCAGGAGGGCATTGGGGGAAATGGAACAGAGCTAATAAGTTCCTGTCTGTGATTTGACCTGTTCTCCGCCTCACTACTTGCTGCATATTTATGTCAATTTCCTCCCAGTTACATAGGACAAGAGATAAAGAGGAAAGATCTTTAATCATTTTTTTATTCTAATTGAAACATTTTCCTTGCAAGTGGAGAGAGAACAGGTGCCTAACGAGCCCACATGATGATTCACAAGGTAGTAGATATCGCCACAGATATAATTAAACTGGAAGATCAATGAAAAT
Organism: Sorex araneus; assembly: GCF_027595985.1. NCBI lineage: Eukaryota > Metazoa > Chordata > Mammalia > Eulipotyphla > Soricidae > Sorex > Sorex araneus. The sequence continues at coordinate 70,891,700 of NC_073302.1, read as the reverse complement.
TTCCTTTTTGAGTAACTGCCAAGTCTGCACAAACTGGGATCTAGCTAGCTGTATTTATGCACAGAGCTCTCTGGAATTGTGTACTCACACAGGTGTGCCCCATAATATGGTATCGTGATGAATTAAACAGCCATACATGCACACATCGAGGATGACTTATTTAGAGAAACACTGCTATTTCTATGTACAGTTAATGATCCTGGACTGCAAACATCATCTGTCAGAAAGGCAGACAATTGCTGCATCTTATCTAGTCTCACTTTCCCTTTTCCTTTATTAAGCTTTTCATTTGGGCATCGATGAAATAGCCACACAAACAAGAACTGGCCCAGAGATTCAGGTCCTAAATGAAAGGGGAGGTAGGGAGGCCTAGATGGAGGGAAGTCAGCAGAAATGTCATGAAAATATGTGACTGCTCCTTGGGAACTGAGGCCTGTGTTGTCCCTGGGTGATTTATGTGAAGTGAAAAGAAGAGAGATGTCAGCCTTGAGAAGGGAACCTGCTGTTTTTTTCTCTATCCACCTCTGCTCCCAAGGTAACAGCTGGGAAATCTAGGGCTGTGGGCCTTTCTCCTTGCAGAAAAGGAAAGTTAGTCCTGGACCTTACTCAGACCTTTTGAATCCCTGCCTTTCTCTCACAGGAAAGAATTTCAGGAGGAGACAAGCAGTGAAGTGAAAAACAGGTTTTATTTGGAAGTTTTGAGGAAGGAGGGAGGAAGGAAGAGAACACGCTGAAGTGAGGGTGTGGGCTTCTTCAGAGTGGACAGAGTAGAAAGAGCCTAGTATACATCCCAGCATTAGATATGAAAGTACAAATTTCAAGAGGGAACATGCTGGTGACACATGTGCTTGGGCACCACATGTGCTCAGCAGCAGCACATGGGCTTAGGCAGCACATGGATGGACTTGTGCAGCATATGTATGTACTTCCTTTGTTCAATTTGGTTGGTTTTTCTAGAATTTCTCTCAAGTTTCCTTTTCCATGTGGGGCTTTCTACCTAAGGAAGAGTCTGTTGCTAGGGTGGTTGCCAAGGGGTAGAGTTGGGAGCAGTTGATGGTCTTCTTTGGAATTCCTTTCCTTGCCTTTATTCCTGCCGGAGCTTTTCTCTGAGGAGGATCCAACCTTCTCTGAGTCTGTGCTGGCGCCAGGTAGATTCTTAGTTCCTGTGTCCACAAGGTGGGTTTTTGCAGCCTTAGGGCTAGTTGGTTTTATTACTTCCCAAGAACTCATTGCCATAGGGGGCTCTTCTCTATCTACCTGCCTGCCTGCTTCAAAACATCAGAAAATTGTAGCACATATATGCTGGCATGCCTAAGCTCTCTGGTTTGCAAGAGTCCCAGATTCTCTGCACCTGCAAATAAATCTGTATCCATCTTGAGAATTCAGGAGACTTGTGATAAAGGAGCAAGAGAAGAACTCAGGGGAGAGGACTGTTGTTTGGAATTAGAATTGTGAATTCTGCAAGCTTGAGAGAATTTTTACAGCACTATATATGTATATATATATATATATATATACATATATATATATATCTTAAAAAATTGGAAAACCAAACAAAATAAGAAAACATGGTAATTCTTTACAGTTTTGCAACATGACTACAATTGGAAATAATTACTCCAAGTGTTAGTATCTCAGTTGACTAGGGCTGACATAACAAAATGCCACATGCTTGGTAGCATAGACATGTATTTTTCAGAACCTGGGAGTTTGAGAAGTTTGAGATGAAGATGCTGGAAAGTTGGTGTCAATTTATCCCCACATGGAGCAGAGGCAGAGTCTCTTGCCCCTCCCCCCCTGCGCACTCCCCCCCCCCCCCCCCGTGCCTGGCTGTCTTCACTGGGGCCCCTCAGAGAGAGTGGGTTGAGTTTCCCTCCCCGCCCCAAGCAGAGCCCCAGCAGCTGAAGACCTCTGGAACCCAGCCACATCCATGCTCAAGGATGAATTAAGACGTTACTGGGCCTGCTGGAGAAAATCTACCATCAACGGGGTGATAGTGATAGTGATAGTGATGGATCAGAGACATATTCTTTGTGCCTCTTATTATAAAGGCCATTAATCCCATCAAGAAGGTGGAGCCTTATGTACACTGACTGCACTGCCAGAGATCACAAATTACTGTGCCCCAGGAGATTAGCCCTGGGGTGTGGGAAGTTATCTGGGAACAAACAGCCTCACACATACCACATCCTTGGGAAATTCTGTTTTACCTGCCTATTAACTTCCACGGCAGTGCCTGGCAAGCTCCCCGTGGCATATTTGATATGCCAAAAGCAATAACAAGTATCACAATGGAGACGTTACTGGTGCTCGCTCGAGCAAATTCATGAGCAAGAAGAGACAGGTGCTACAGTGCTACAGTTAACTTCAAGGACATTTTAATCAAGTCGTGCTGCAAATTTCTTAGGTAAAATATAACATGACTAGAGAGATAGAATTAAAATATTAAAGTGGAAAAAATATAACCCATGATTTGTGGTAAATCACCTAAGCTATCTCTAGAAATCAATAACATGTACCATCATACCCATTTATTCCATAAAGGAGAAATCTGATTTTTCCTCTATGCTTGTAGCCTAGAATATGCATTATATAATGTACCCCAAATTTTGGTAGTTTTGTGAGATGTTCACAATAACAAATTTATTTGCTTGTATACTACTTAGTTGAATATAAAAGGAAGTCAAACTTAGCCATTTAGCTGCTACTAATTATAAGACAATGATTGTACAAGGGGATTGATTTACAAATTCATACTGGTTCATATGCAAATTTACTTCCCTTTAGGTGGTCAAAAGCCTAGACTTTGGAGTCTGACAGTTTGCAATTCAGATCCTGACTTTATCACCTATATGACCTCATGCTACCTACTGAACCCCTTGAGATATCACTCATTGCTTTAAAAATTTAGAAATATTAATAATATCTCTAGGTGCAAGTGAAATAATACTTGTAAAGTACAGATTATAGTTCCTGTAGATCATTCTCTAAATATCAGGTGTTATTAATAAACGTCATTTGAAAAATATATAGCTGTCAAACTTTGCAAATTCTGTAGAGACATAATGTAATTTCCAATATAAGGTGATGATGAAGTTCTGAGAGTCACATCTCCTTTCTGCATTCAGGAGCTGGCACCCAGCTGCATGCTTCTGTGTCTGCTCTGCACCAACACTGGAGTCATCATGCTTGGTCCTTCTATGTTGTTTTATTTTTGTACTGGGAGCTTTCGGGGTATTCCCTGAAATTTTTATTTCATTGGCCCAAGTTCCCATCACAGAATATTTTGGAATTTCATATCAATTGCATTTTTCTTCATTCTTTTTTTTTTTTTTTTTGCTTTTGGGTCACACCCAGCAATACTCAGGGGTTACTCCTGGCTCTGCACGCAGGAATCACTCCCGACGGTGCCTGGGGGACCATATGGGGTCCAGGGATTGAACCCAGGTCAGCTGAGTGTAAGGCAAACGCCCTACTCTCTGTGCTATCACTCCAGCCCCCATTTTTCCTCATTTTTATCTAAACTACTTTTTTCATGGGCTCTTTTTTAGTTTATCAAAATCTTATTTATTCAAAGTCTTTGTTTTAAAAATCTTTTGTCTGATGGTGGTGGAATTTGGAGCACATGGGTTGTGCCTAAGGAAAGTAACTATATGCACCAAAACTATAACTGCCAATCAACAAAGAGTGTGGGATTTCAGGGAGGAAGGAAGTAATTTAGGAATGTAGGGCCAGAGGTGGAGGGTCATGGGCACTTCAGTATTGATGATATGTGATAACTTTGCGCATCAATATAATAAACTTAAACACTAGTGTAAATGTATAACCTAAACTAAATAATAAAGAAAAAATTCTTTTACAATCAAAATGGTTCCCATCTACTTAAATCAATGTTCTGATTAAACCTGTGGATGCATCACTAGAAGTCTTTGTCTCAAAACTCTTATGATATATAATGAGGGTCAGGGAGAAAAATAGTACAACAGGCAAGGCATTTGCCTTGCATGTGGCCAACCCTTGTTGTTGTATTTCGAGTACCCCACATTGTCTCTGAACCCCAACCAGGAGCAAATATGAATGCAGAACTGGCAGTAAGCCCTGTGCACTGCCAGGTATGACTCAGAAATTTCAAAAAGATTAAGATTTACAAAGGATAGGGGGCATGGCTCAGTGGTAGAAGAAAGTATCCTTGCATATTAAGGTCCTGAGTTTGATTCCCAGTATATATGTATTTAAACATATGCACATATATACATATGCATTATAAATATATTACATAAAATATATCAAAACCCTTAATACTAATAATCATGTCAGAAAGATTAAGCATATATATATGCATATATATAGAGAGAGTTATAGTTTTTGGCTCACACCTAAAACTGGGTGCTCTCATTTAATTTAGGATTGTATAAAAATATACAGATGTGACTGGAAAACATAGGTTAAAAAAAAATAAGATTGCCTGAATTTGAGAGTCTTGTCAGCAAACACAAGCTATTGACATCTCAGTCATTTACCTCTCTGACTTCAACATCAATAAAATGGGAATGGTTCTCTCATAAATACTGTAATGGGCAATGATCTTTGTACATTATGAATCGCTATGAATACTGCTATAGGATTGTCATGATTATCATTATTTCCTCCATGCTAGCACATATCCACTTACTATACGTGCCCACAGGGGCGCAAATTCTTCATGGTGCTGAGTTGAGTTCCCATCTCTGTCATTAACCAAATGTATAACTTTAAGCGGTTAATTTAAGTATCAACTCCTGTATCTGCACAGTAAATGAGATGCACTTGAATATCCATTCCAGGCATAAATTATTGGGGTTTGATGAGTGATAGATTTGGGAACCCTTTCTGGCACAGATGAGGGACAGAGACAAATAAAGCGAATGAAATAGTTTATTGGGATGTGATCCTGGCAGGACCCTACAAACCTCAGGTGAGGTTGGGGTAGAGTTGTGCCCTGGGAGAAACTAAGTGGGAGTTTTAAATGGTCGTGGGCAGCAAGAGGGAACCAAGACTGGTGGAACAGGTGCACTTGGTCTGACTCTTGTTATCTGTAGGGAGTGGGTGGTGAGGAAGTATGGAATGCAGCCTGGGGACCTCCTGGTGCAAGGTGGGTCATAAGTCTTATCTTCTGTGTGAAGGCACAGTGATCTCTGGTTCCAGAAATATTGCTCTCTCATCAGCTGGTCATTATTTTGTCCAAGCAAACCTTACAACGAGTACTAGGCTATAGGATGGATGGGTAGGCTGGCTAGAGTCTTGCAAAGCAGGGGCAGTGATAGGTTATCCTGTTGTCAGTGGGACCACTGTAAGTGTGGAAACCTAATGATGGCAACAGAGAGAGGCTTTAAAGGAAATTCAATTGACGACAGAATATACAATGAATCTAAAGAGGTTATTCTATCACATAAAGGCCACATGGCTCCCAAAGTGACAGAATTTGAAATATACCCAGAAAAACTTAAGGAAACAAAGTGCACCTTATCTAACGTGATGGGAACTTACTGACCCAGGAGATGCCATCTCAAAGGGTAAGAGAAGAAGCAGAGAAGGTTCAGAAATGAGAGCCTCCTTAATGAGCTTCATGCCTTCAGACCTCTTGTCTTCTTCTTTAGTCCATCCCCCATATTACCACCAGAGGGACCCTGAACCCAAATATAACGCTCCCCTGTCCAGATTAAAAAAAAAATTATTACTTACATAAAATGATGCTCAGTGTCCATAAACACAAGGAAAATGCAAATTAAAACCATGTGAGATATGTTAAGATGGCAATTAACAACAAACAAACTAAACCACAAGGATGTGCTGAAATTGAAATCTTCAAATACCATTCATGGGATTGCAAAATGGTGCAGGCATTATGAAAAACAAAATGGAGCTTAACACTTTCCTAGAGAGGGAAATCTAAGGTCCATTGCTCATTGGGTTCTTTATCTAATATTGAGGCTCCTCTAATTCCTTGGTTTTACATGCTTTCTCTTACCTAAAACCAAACCGTTCTGAATTATCATCTTTGTTTTCTTCACAGGTCAGTGCCTACACATAGGCTCTTCCTTAACCAGAAATATCTTCAAACAATTTTCTACTTGGAAAAGTATTTTCTTCCTTTTGCACTCATCTCAGCTTTATCTTTGTTATGCGTTATTGCACTTTACCTGAAGATCTTTTTTAAAATGGTGTTCACACATCTGGTGTTTTCTACTTTTGTTTGAAATTCTGCGATGATCTGTTTTACTTGTGGTATATAGAGAGGTAAAAGGGATGGAACACTACCTCAGGTCTCTTATATACCATGAGTCAAGGCTCTAAGCTGATTTAGTCCTTTTCACCAACTAAAATGCCAGCATTGGTGGAATGTGGTGAAGGAGTGGGAAAGTGACACAGTAAGATTAGAGTAGCCAATAGGGGCAACTTACACAGGCATTGCAAGTTAGGATGAGAACTCTCATTTCAAGTGCAATGGTGTAGGATAACATTGGTTTGTCCTTTCTCCCAGGCTATAGAGAGCTTAGGTTTTTCGGGTGATACCCATCACAGTGCTCCTGAAGCACCTCTGTGTTTATTAGAATGTAGCTCTAAACATTTTAGGATAACTGGTATGTCGTGTTTCCCTTGCCACAGGGAGCTCAGGTTTATCACAGTGCTCCTGAGGCACTTCCATTCCACTGTATTTATCTGTAAACTCCTCTCTATGCTCTATTCCCCAACCGGTCTACCACCTTTCCCCCCTAATCAGACTCTGTTAACTTGTAACGTCAGATTCCTCAGAAATATATGATTTTATATGCATGAGTGAAATACTGTCTTTCTCCTCTCCTTATATCTTTTGAATAGTTTAAAGCAATGTCCTTTTTTGTATGGACAAAGGAAGACAGTTAATATTATCTTTTTCTAACTTGGGAGTAAATTGTCTCCAAACAATCCACACTCAGGGGCATCTGCTTTCTCGACTTAAGCACCAGTTGCCCTTAGTTCCTAGCACCCAAAAAGCCCCTGCTTTTGGGGATGAGGGACTGAATGGACCCAGGTCAAGCTGTGAGCTACCCCGGCATTGAAATGGACCAGGCAAAGCACCATGATACTCAACTATATAGGTTGAGAGCATGGCCATAGACAAATGCTTGTCATGATCCAAAAGTAACGACACAATATTAGGATCCTGCTAGGGTTAGGAAAGACTAATCTGACCTGAGCACTGTAGTCTGAGATCGAGATGATCCTAGAAGAGCAATTCTATAAGCTTAATGTATCTCTTACTGTGTCCATATAAAATGATTGATATTATGAATGTTTATATATTTGTTGGACAAGGAGAGGAGAAACACTCCCATGGGATTCTGCTCTTGGGTGAGTTGTCCTGCTGAATAAGAATCTGTCCTAGAAGCAGCTTTCCCTAAGGGAAAGACTTTACCTCTGTTGATAGTATTACCACACCTATGTGTAAGCCCTAACCCCTCATGCTTCGGGATTTAACTAGTTTGTAAGAGGGAGCTAGGGGAGGATCCAGAAGGAGAAGGAAAATCCAGAGGCAGATGGAGAATGAAGTAGCATGGGGGAGGAAGAAGCAAAAGGAGAATCAGAGGAGAATGGAGACGGGAATGGAATAAACTGCAACTGACACTAACCAGCCTGGCCCTCATTTCCCCTCTTTGTCTTCCCTTTGCCATTGACCTCCCTGGGGTGGGGGAAGTGGCCCGAGACTACCGAACGGAGAGATAAAGTCACTGCGTAAGCCCCCCTACTATTTTATCCTTTAGTAAATACACACAATGGGAAACTTGTTTTGAACATTTTGCAGAGGGCTGGAGAGAATAATGATCCAAGAGGTAAGGCACCTGCATGTGGCCAAGCCTGGTTTGATGCCAAGGTCCACCAGCACTGCCGGGTAAAATTTTTTTCTTGCAGAGGAAACAATCATTTTGACATTTTGAGTTGGTCACTTCATAGATAATAGGCAATGCATGAGTGTTCTATCATTTCAGAGTGCATCAAAAAAGGTGAGAAGTAAGATTGGCCTAGAAGCTGACTTTCCCTGGAGGACTGATATTTAAGGACCCCGATGCTTAGTTTCTGATTCTATGGACCTAGTGGCAATGAGAGTAAGATGGTTGGAGAATTTGCAGGTTTTAATATCTGTAACGATGCTGGTGCTACTCTCTGGAAATCACACTGAGAACTATAGATCTCTAATTTTATCATAGAAGAGGTGATGACATTGGAATAAAGTGTACTGATGTGAGATATAAGTCCTGGATAAGAGTAAAAAAGACATGTTGATTTACAATAGTGTAAAATATTGAGAAGGCAGTATTCCTAAAACACTTAAATGAGATAATATACTAGGAAATTCTAGGAAAGAGGATATTAATTCTATGAAACTTGAATAGGGTTTAGCAAAGCCAAGAAAAGGCATACTCTTCCTAAAGAATGCAAAACCTGAGTGGATATTATTTATCACCCACCCCACAACTGCCATCCTGCTCTATACCAACAACTAAAACCAAATGGTTTCCCATGGTGTTTGAGATAATTTTGCAATAAGGACCAGAAACAGCTAAGATCCTAAAAGTATAGGATTTTGTGAATGATAAAATAAAATTCAAGTAAATATTGGGATATCAACTGCAGAGTGGGTCAGGGGGTATAGGTCTTGGGTGTGGCATGATAAAATTCCTCGCAGAGTTCTTAGAAAGTCAACCGCTCATCCACCAAAGGTATCCTGGTCTTGCATCCTATGATGTGTCTTGATCTTTTCCAGAAGGAAAACCCTTATATCACCTTTCCCCCAAGTATCTAGTTAAAAAGCAAATAGGTGATGCTGTTGCTTCATCTCAGAAACTCCAGTTTCTGGCTCTTTTAACATCTCCAATATAGACAGAATTCTAGCCCTCCAAAAGTCACGTATTGAAATAAGAATGTCTTCCTTTGCCCTCAGTACCTCAGCAGCATGTAACCATATTTGAAGGTAAGGTTATTGTGAATGTAATTAGTTAAATTAAGATGAGACCATTAGAGTGGTTCCTAATCTTATAGAATGAGTGTCCTTATGAAAAAGGGAAATTAAGACATAGAAAGAGAACATCATGTGAATGTTCAAGTAGAAACAGAGGTAATGTTTCTATCGCGACTACTAGCACACCACCCCAAACTAGGAGAATGCCATGAAATCAATTCTTCCTCTGAGATCCCAGAAGGAACCAATCCTTTTAATAGCTTGATCTCAGATTTCTTGACACCAGACTAGGATACAATAATTCTGTTCGTTTGTTTTTTTCCCTAGCCAATCAGACTCTTGTAGCTTGTTACAACAACTTTGAGAAACTAAACCAAACCGATGTGATTATTGCTCCTATTGTGCTATATACATTGTATCCAGTAGTTGCTAACTCTGACTTCTTTGATTCAAACTTGTCTTTGATCTGTGTTCTACAAACATTGATCTATAGATCAGATCTTGGGGTCATCAATCAGAGTGCTAGATTCTCATATTTCCTGATATAGCATTTGTATACTCTCCCCCACCTCTATTTCAAGCCTATTTCATGTTTTGTTATTTGTCATTGTGTCCTACCAGTCATCATAGTGCCTAAAACAGAGTCGGTTTGTTGAATGAATAACTGTATAAACCATTCATCTATTTTGCCCTTTGGTGAAAGAAAAAAAACTGGAGGGTTTTTGACCTTTTTACCAGTGCCTTTTTGTCACTACAATGAGTGGTTTACTTGGGAAGCATCTGTTTTTGGATCACATTACTCAGTAAATGTGTATTTTTAATGAAGGTGATCAGTGCAGATCGAGCTGACATTAACACTAAAGATAAGGAGGATTGGTTTGGTGTGCAAATGAAAATAGTTTGGTGCCGGGGGATAATGAATACATGAGAATTAGGACTGCTTTATTAAACGGAGGGGATGAAACTTGTCATTAGTTCCCACTGCTTCTTGGAGTTATTGTCAATAGCTATTTGAGTGAGGGGATGGAACATGTGGAGAAGATGCGAAGAAACAAATGTGTAGATAACGTCTGCTCACTGAGATATGTGCTATCTGGAAATGATTATCCTGCAGCTTCTGCTGAGAGGCTAGTGATTTTGAACTGTTCCGTTTTCCCAAAGTCAGAGGTGCAAGCAGCTGACAACTGTGCAGATTCCTCCTGGTGTCTGCACTGGACTTAAATTTATAGTGAAATGTAGAGCTCTGTGCAACATTTGGGTGACAGACAACATCAACAAAGAAAGATGATTTTCACTTACAGAGGGATGGTATTTTCAGGGAGGAATAGTGACTAATATACACATATTTGGGTTTGGGCCCAGGCCCAACAGTGCAGAGGGACCCACTGCTGACAGTGCTCAGGAGCTGTTTGTGGTGCTGGGGATGGAAGTGGAATTGACTGTGTGCAGGGCAAATGCCTTAGCCATGTACTATCTAAGTGGTAAATATTTGCATCCAAACAAGAATACTTTTGAAGCCAGGACTGTTAATGTTTAAGCAGAGAAAACAGGCATGCTCAGGTTTAATCTTGAGCAAATGGCAGAGAGCACCACAACTTACTGCTGGGCCACCTGAAGTCCTATTAAAATTCAAACTTCACTCTGTGTTGTTTCTATTGGCATTAACCACGTGCCTCTTTGTCATTAATATTTAACTTCTGTCATGAGCTGCTTTCCTCTTTCTAAGATTTCATCTATAAGAAATAATCTGAGTTAAAATCTGTTTTATAAAATGCTACAAATTTTTTTAATTATTTTCAATTAACGCCTACCATCCCCAACCACCCATGATGAAAATTCATCATGGATAGTTAAAGAGGAATAAGACAAAAAGCAAATAAAAATTAAGTGACTCATTAATATATATCTAAAACTGCAACTCCAGAAAGGTGCAACATCATCTGGGAAGTACATAAAGTTCACAGAAATAGCAAAACAACAAAGTATGTTGCAGAGGATAAAAACAGTAGAGTTGAACTGTTGGGAAATTGGGAAAGGCATTTCATATCATTTAAAACACCATTTTCTCATATGTAAAATAAATCAGATATGTAGTATATGTTTTTGAGGGTTGAATAATGTATATTGAGGATCAGACCATAGGACTTAATATAAGTGCTCAATTATTAACAGTTCCTATTATTAAATCACAATACTGAGGTTTGCTACCAATCAATTAGACTGCCACTGCCTGTAACTATTTTGAAAGAATAGTTTTAATGAAATCTGAATGGTTATTACTTTTCCACCCCATGGTCAAGTATTTGTTCATTTTAGGATATACTAGATGACTCTAAGGAAAAAAAAAAACCCAGGAATACTTGCAAACTGGAAAGATAAGCCAAAAATATAATATCATGAGATACATCTTATTGCCTGTGATGTCTTGTGCCTGAGTCTAATAAATTTAAATTTTCTCTGGAAAATATAAGATAACAGAGACTTACTGGAATTTAAAAAAAATTAGGAAATGAGTATCTTCTACATGATAGTTACAGATATGAAAGTCTTTAGCTCTAAACCATACCACAAGTGGGGAGAAACAGAAAATTGATCTGTGGTTCTCTGTGACCCAAAGCCTTTCTCATGAATATTGGCTACAGAGCTGGCTAATGCTCACCAGTGTTACTGAAGCCTGCTTATTATTGGGTAAGCAGAGGAGCCACCCACAGCTAAGGGGCGTAGATACTATTTTTGTCATTGTTTTTACAAATCTGTCCAAAGGGTTCTTTCTCAACTGGTAGAGTCTGATCAGGAAAAAACAAGCAAGGAACAGTAGTACATTGGTATCTCTATAACATTACCCAAACCATGAACAAAAACACCTACTTAGCTTTTATACCCAGAGTGTACAGCAGAATTAAGCAAGTGATATTTTGCTTGAAGATACTAAAATGGTAAAGGAAGGGGGTATGTGTTTATTTGGTGAGCAAGGAGGTTACTTTAGGAAAAGCCAAAATGGAGAATAGTAAAAAACAGGGGAGAAGATTTTGCAAGATTTCTTATAATAAAAGTGTCCTGTGGTGAGAGATGTACCCGCGGGTGATATAGGGAACTGGTGAATGGAGAGTACCACTTTATTTCCAAGAGTGCACAGATATTCCAACACCCTCTATCTCATTAAAGACACAAAGATAACTGAAAAATTTTAGGGAAAAAAAACTTGAGTTGGGTGTTTTATATTGCAATGTGGAATAAAACATGATTTATGTAGATATAGTAGGCAGTGCTCCATAAATTTCAAGATAACATTTCTTTGTCTTACTAAATCAAATAAAATCAGGCTCTGATTCTCATCCACTGTAGTTAACAAAAAACATCTAGAATCAGCCACTTTTTAGTACTCCTCTCTAGCTCCTTGTGGTCATTTTATAAAATAAACTTGCATTGCATTTTATTTGAGCCATTCATTATTTTTATATTTGTTTGCTGCCATTGTTAAAATAGATCAACATATGCTAGTACAAACCTTTCTATGCTAGGATCCAAGCTCTGTACTCTGGGACACATCCTTTATTTTGAGGCCATAACAACCTAAGTTCAGGACTTATCCCATAGTCATGATCAGGGAACCATTCAAGCACTGTACTGTCTCTCCAGCCTCTTTTTATTTCATAAAGATAAGCACTAGGAAAAAAAATCTATAAAAATTATTCCAGGTATACTACTAGAGTATACAGATAGTGATTACGACAAAGAAAATAGATTTATGATTGTTTAAAGTAAAGCAAAAACTTCAGAGGGCAGTGGATCCTGAAAGCTCTGTCCAGGATTAGCTAGTGGAGTAAAAATCTAGTCCAATGTGGAACTTTCTAGAAAGCCTTGCATAAAAGTATGACATTTACAATGTTTTTGTTTGTTTGTTTTATTTTTTTTTGTAATACAATATATTTTTAAATTTTATTGAATCACCTTGAGATAGTTACAAGTTTCATGTTTGGGTTACAATGACACAATGACCGAACACCCATCCCTCCACCAGTGCACATTCCCCACCACCAATATCCCCGGTATACCCATGCCTCCCACCCTCCCTCTGCCTCCATGGCAGACAATATTCCCCATACTCTCTCTCTACTTTTGGGCATTATGTCAGACATGAAAAACATTTATGATGTTTTTTAAACATTTTAAGAAGCCAAGACTAAGAGCCTTCTACAAATAAAAATAATAGTTATGGCAGATATGACCATTTTAATAGACATAAAATAATAGTGATAGTACATAAACTGTATTTCATGAATAAAACCTACAAGAAAAATTCATGTTGATTTAGAGATTATTCCACAATAACAACCAGCAGAAATGCCTTTCCTGGTGTCTTAATAAAAAGAAACTGGAACTTGTGTTAGAACTTCACTGTATATTTATGTGTCTATAGAGACTTATGCTTGTACTTAAAGTAAATGTATATAGTACTCATTCTATAGTTTAGCATGAGTCACTCACAATAAATATTTCCATTGTTTCCATAAAGTCTCAACTTTGTTATCCTTTCCAGGTATTGAATCTGGATTTCTGGATCTAATGAATGACACCTGATCATCTTTTGGTGAAGAAACTTAATCTAAGAAAACAAAACTAAGCATACTTTTCTACTGATATAAATGTTATACTGACTAAATCGATTTCTCTATGGGCATCCTGAAGTTTACAGTGATGCAATTTCATTATTCATTAATGTAAAATTTTAATATTCCTGACTTTGGACAAATAAGATTTAAAAATATACAATATACTCAATGTAAGCCAAGCTGAGAATTTGGCCCCAAATATCCATTGTTATTGATATTCAAATAGTCTTGGAATTCATAATTTCCCTGTAGCAGCAATCAAGTTATTTTTATTTGAAAAGAACTATGAATGATAGAATTGGGTATCAAGAGGAAATACTTTCATTTTCATCATTATATTATTCACTGCTGCATCACTGGGGCCTGATTCATGGTCTGGCATGTTGTAGGAACACAGTAACTATTTGTTGAATAAAAGCTGGAAGAAAAAAATGAATAGTGAAAGAAGAAATATTCAGACTGGAAAAAGTGTAGATCCAAACTGTAGCAATCATACTGACTTCTATGCATAAACAACAGAACAAGGGAATGACAAATGTCTCTAGGGTCTAAACTCTGGGATATAAGAACATGCCATCACACAGATATCTCTTTCACCCTCTGATTTCTGTAGCTGACTGGAACCCTTACTGCATTTCTTTTTATATTGTTGTTTTTTAATTAAGCAGCTAGGTTAGTTCCTAGGTTAATAATATTAATGACATTCTGAGTCTTGATTTTTCTCCATTTTTAATCAGAAATAAAGACATGTCTTTTTAATGGTTTTAATGATTTCTAATTTTAGGAATGTTTATGAAATCAAATTGTCTGCATTTTAAAAGACACACAGGTATAAAAATTGAGTAGAGGTTCTTTTTTTATTTTGGAAGTAAACGAGTTTTCAGTAGAAGACCAAATGTATAAGATTTACATATCCTGTACAATTTACCTTCATTTGCCTTCACAAAAATGAGATATATTGAATGTCTTATTTGATTAACCTTTTATAAGCAGATTCTGCTTCTGAGCACTCAATGGAATTTAAAGTATTGTTAACTCACAAATCAACAGTGTGATTATAAAGCTTCTTAAAGCCAATCACTGGAATGTATTAGGTAACAAGCCAGATTACATGGTATTTCTAGACTAATGTGGCACAATTCAGATTGCAATAATTGGTGCTCGGTGAAGAAAAGGATCTGTCAAATCAATAAACTTATTCTCGTACATTGATAACTAAGCCTGGCTGTTAAAACTCATTGATTACCTCCAGAACAGCTATTAAAAGAAAAAGGCCAATAAGCTGACTGGCATGTTTTACCCGAATAAAAAGTAGCTTTGCTAACGTAAATAAGCAGCAAGTCAATGTCGGGAAGAGCACATCAGTCATTTCACAAAGCAGATCTCCTTACCCTATTGACCTGCCCAGCACTTACTACTTCACCTGATTCCCTAGTCCTGGATTTTCTGGTTTTAAAAAAAGGGAGACAATTTTTTAAAAAAATTATTTGACCCTTTTAAAAATTAGTAACTTAAATTCTTTTACTATTTATTCTCTCCTAAAGTTTATTTCTGTGAGGGGAAAAGTAATGAATTCATAATGCCTTGGTAAGATTTAGGGCTGAATTTCCTCTTCTGCAAAGAGCAATTCTTTGTTCCAGCCTGTGTCTACAGGCTCACCTAGAACTCGTGTCAGGGAACATCTCCCACACTGTGCAGAACAAGTGGACTCCAGGAGCAGCTGAATGGCTGCGTGTGGGGCTAGCACGATGTGATTGTCTGTGGCACACCGGGGCTCATCACAGACTCATCAGTGCTAAATTTCCCAGGCACTTCCTCAGGTGATAAAAGTGGGTAGAGAGGGAAGCACTAGATTGTTTTCTTGAGCTGTTGCCTCTCTCCTCCCCACTTCACATTAGCCACCTGAGGAACCTTCTCCTCTGCTGGTGGGGGTGTTGAGTCTCCCACCAGCTACAGAGGCAGGAGTGGAATGTGGCAGAAGGGGGAAGGCAATAGAGGAATTGTAGCAGGCCCCACAGATCCCACAGAGGATTCTGAGTTCTGGTACGGAGTCCTCCTGGTGGACTGAGAATGCCAAATATTTCTGAAAGTCTTTAGGAGTTGTCTAGACACAGAAAAGAGGTTCACTTTAACTGAGGAGGATCCCTGAGGCCATCCATGAGGGGACACAAAGCCATCCACTTACAATAAGCATTAAGAGGTATCTAGATGGTATCCCATATGTGTCACAGTAACCATATATCTGTTGTATGATCTTTTTGTGAATGAATGAGGCACTATTAGTAATGATGATATGACAGCAAACTTTAACCAGGACTGTCTATTCCGGACAAACTGGGACACAAGTCAGTCTTGTGATGACAATGTCTGATAACATCCTCAGCCAGGCTCTTGAGAAATCACTGCATGACTCTGATATGCTGATGTGGAAAAATACTCATTGCACTGAAAGCTTCTTGTTAACAATAGTGAAGGCCTAATAAGGATTCAACATAAAACCTATTCTTCAGTAGCTTGTTGACTATGGAGTTTTAAATTTTTTTTGGTCTTAGTGATTTTTATTTTTTTCATTTGATTTTAATTTTTATTTTTTGAGCCATACTCAACAGTGCTTGGGGCTTGGTTACTCCTGACTCTGCTCAGGGATCACATCTGGCTGGCTCCTGGCACCATAAGGGTGCTGGGGATCAAACCTGAGGATCAGCTGCATGCAGGGCAAGTGCGCATCCACTGTACTATCTCTCCAATCCTATTTTAATCATTTAATAAATTTTACTTGAGGCGGCATGATTTATAATACAGTTAATGATATAGTTTGATGCACACAATGTTCCAACATCACACCTTCCACCAAAGTGTCTGGTTTCCTTCTACCGTTATCTCAGTGATAATTACTTTAACAAAATTTTTCTCAAGGTTAAGGTATGATTGTGCAAGTATATAGGCATATGAAAAAATACCTTAGATGTATATGGGTTCCATTAGATTAAATAGTTCCAAACTAAGGACTGGAGTGATAGCATAGTGGGTAGGGTGTTGTCATTGCATGCGGCTGACCCAGGTTCAATTCCTCTGTTCCTCTGGGAGAGCTACCGACAGTATCCTGACCGCATGGCAGAGCCTGGCAAGCTACCCGTGGCAGCGTAGAAAATGATTTAAAGAATCTTCATTAGAAGAGACAACGAGAAAAAAATTTAAATGGGACTGAGAATATTCCAGTGGGGTCATACTAAGGGCTTCTTATATCCTATTCCACATACACATGGCCTTTGGCCTAACCATGCTTCTCCACCCCATCTTGACAAAATCCACGCTGCCCAAATAATTTCTGTTACTCCACAAGAACAAAACCTTTCTCTTTGGTACCATCCCTAGTCAACTCCTCTTGAAATGAGCTTAGTATCAGCAGACCTCTCAATGCAAAAGTTGTGTAAGAGATTCCCTGCTTCTTCCCCAAATTAAAAGTACCCTTCAGAACTTCTCATGGAAGATATATAAGAATAAAGACATACTGATAATACTCTGGTTTATTCCCCCCATCCCCCCCACGCTCCAATAGTAGGAGGGATACCAAAGAGAATTAAGAAGGTCAGCACCAGGAGAAAGTTACTGCTTCTGTGATAACTGCCCAGAATAACAGAAAAGCTGCACTAGAAGGACATATTTTCACTTTTAAGGCCAAAATACAGTAGGCAAGATTTAGGATAGTTTTTCTTCTTTGAGCAGCAGCAGATAAATTATCACTAAATCAAAATAAATACAACTTTTATGAAATAGTACTAGGGTATTTTCATTATTGTAGGTCATGCCATCCACAAATTAAAACTCCTGTATTAGAGTAAGATCTCTAAGTAGATAAGAATAAACTTTAAGAGGTGAGAATGATAGTACAGAAGGTAGGACACTTGTCTTGCACCCAGTTGATTTGGGTTTGATTCTTGGCACTACATATGGTTCCCTGGTTCTGCCAGGAATTTCCCCTGAGCACAGAGCCAGGAGTAAGCTCTGAATACCACCAACAACTATGGCTCTAAAACAGAAAAAAAGAGAGTGAGGGAACGTTTAACATCATTTCACAATAAAATGGGAAATTTAGACTATTACATAAATTATTCTAAATTGGCCCACAGTTACCAAACATTAGAACACATGTTTTATTTCATGACTTCTGAAATTGATCTTACCCCGAAATGGGAGTCATAGAAGGGGAATAATAAAGTCATAGATATTCTGGGAAGGGATCCTTGTTTTATTGTTATGGCTTTACCTTAGTCCCAGTGGTGTCTGGCACTTAGTAGCAGATACTCAATAAATACTTATTAAATGCAAAAACAAAATAACTGAGAATTCCTTTATCTAATAAAATTTCTGTTTTTCTAGTGACATTTATTACATGAACCCAGGTATGTAGGAGTCATGGTGAGATGTGGTATTGAACAAAAGAGAGTAAACACAACTAAGGGAGTGGATGAAAAGTGAAATGATCTAGCAAGGTCTTGGAACCTAAAGGCAGGATAAACACACAGAACCAAGAAATACTTATGGCTAATTTATAAAATACAATTGGATTCTGTTTGCATTTCCTCTATCATTTTAAATACTATTAATAGTTTAATAAACTTTTTTGGACTCAGGGTAACTTGAGGATAACTTTAGGTAGAAAGACATAGGAGTGAAAATAGCCTAGTGTCTGTTTTCTATACCCCATTTGTAGAGACCAGCTGGACTTTGGATTAAGTGTTAAAGTCCATTGCTAAGACATATAGTCAGTGGATGGATGGGATAGAGAGGAAGAGGAATTGTGGCTAAAACAAATAGAAGTATTCCCTTTTTAATGTTTTAATCCTGTACTTTTTGTCCTCAGTACTTTAGTTCAGCTGATAACTGTTTTCATGTCTGTTTTAAGGGATACAATTTAACTTGTTTTCCATATGGGGAGTTCTAGCACTATTTACTGGATGAATATCCTTTCCTCATTGATCTCAAATGCCATTAGTGTTATTGGTAAAAGGTCCGTATTTAAGTTTATTTGTCTGTGTTCTCTCTATTCTATTTCAATTTACTATAGAGCAAATTCAGCAAAACCCTGTATGTATGGCAAAGAATAATATAGCAACATAATTATAATTTTATTTCTATAGCTGTGTATCACTCTCTAATCCTAACTGACCCTGTGCAAAATGTTTTTATCTCCACATTCACCCCAGTCATAAGTCTGGTAGATCTTTAAGCCCATGGTTTCTAATTACATTCTCAGTAAGAGATGGATAAACTGTGGTATAGTCATCCATTAAAAAAAATAGCAGTTAAAATGAATGACTTCTATGTTGATTAAATAGCAACATAGATATTTGTCAAAACAAGTTTGAATGGGAACAGCAAGGGTGAAAAGTTACACAAATTAGGGTATGATCTGTATTTCCTTTAAATGCCATTCGTAAAATGATTTATAAACTGTTGAAAGTTTATTTTTGCTTACAACCACATATAACAATAACAGTGATTTACATGGATTGGACAGGTAGATCCTAGTTTCAGAGCTGTGGAAAAATCTGGAGAGGTAGAGAGGCAAAAGGGTAGAAAGGAAGTAGAATTTGAGCATGTAGGTCCAACCATCATCTCAGTCATCCAGTATAGCATAAGGAACCACTCCAAAATAACTATTTATAATTGTGCATGATTTTGTGTATTAATAATTAGGGCTGAATCCAGTCAGCAACTTCATTTGGTTTTAGCTGAGCTATCTCATGCATTTGCATTCAGCTAGCAAATTAGTTGGGAGCTAAATGTCACTGGAGTGATGGGAAACAGTGGTTTATGTCTCTTTCAGCAGGTTACCCTATTCACACACTAGCTCAGAAGGGTTGGCCTTAATCTTACGTACTGTCCAAATCAAATCACAATTCCAATACTTTGACTAAAACAAGTCACAGAAATACCCAGATTCAAAGGATATATAAAAAGACTTCACCCCTGATGGAAGAAAATTCAAAGTGTTATTGGGGAAGGACATTTATAGGGAGCAGTGGAAAATTTCCATTCCTCTTTGTAATCAATCTCAGCCATAGCTGTTGCTTTATTTTTTAAATAAAAGGAAAAAAATCGTATCAAAAATATTTTAATTCTAGGGCTATTTTTGTATTTTTCTGCATACTTGGAATGACTCATAATTGATCATTTCTATAACATTTCAAATGTGATTATATTATATTTCCTTCCACAACAGAAATATTTCCTGGAATTTTATCAAATCAATTCAATAAACATAGTTACACATCTCTGAGTCTCATCACTTGGCTCTTTCAACATTAGATGGTTAAAATTTGTAGCATGTTGGGGACCTGGCTGAATTTCCATTTAAAAAGCAACAATCAGCCTTCTGATTTGCTCCTGTTGTTCTAATTACTAACCTGGAGGAGTTGTTTCCCAATTTCCTCACCTATCCTGCTACAGGCCTCTGCTGTGCCCGGTTAGACCTGGGTTAGAAAAACATCTGTAGACTGCATGATAATGATTGCATAAATGATTGTGTGGCTCTCTGTGAAGGTTTGTACATTGTCCACAGATGTTCCTATTGCTATAAAAGAAATGAAACAGAATTTGTAATAGGTATGTAAGATATGGCCGTCACTTCTTCATTATGTACAGAGGAGCTTATCCACAACGAAATTTTAATCTCAGGGTAGAATCCTCAAATGTATTTCTTAGCTTACTTCTCCTGCTGTTAGGTTGTATGCAAGGAGGAGGCAGGCTATTCTTTAATTCTTATAGCAGCCTAAGGAAAACATAATTAGCCATGTAAACATGATGCTGACCGTAACTCCTAAATACCAATGCATATTATGTTGGGTAATTGACTATTTTGGATTATCCCTTTGTTTCTATGTGTAATTGAGAGATTTCTATTTTTATTCCTAACTCCCTCATCTATATATAACTAAATGTTTAAAATTTTTATTTGCTCTACAATGAAAACTGATGTACCCAAGAAATACCAAGAATTAGGTCTTTTCCCTGCCACCTCGTCAGACCTCTGATTCTACCCATTCCAGACCTTTGGATCTCCCTGTTCAGCCACTTGAGACAATCTGTCCCAGAAAATTGGAAAACCGTTCACTTTAATTAGTTCTAAAATGGAGGAGTTGGTGTCTATGTTAAATTTGGGGAGGAAGCAAACGTTTTACCAAGCCCAGCCCAGCTGCAGTGGTCCTTTGGGATTTGGGAGGTAGAACAGCAAGTCACTCTGAAATTTAGGGCTTTATTACAAAGAAGTGCTAACTCTTCTGGTTCTTCTTATAAATGGAATAAAGGAGGATTCTACTTACCCATGAGTGCTTATCCTTGAGCATGTTCAATATTATGAAATGCAATATCTTATGATCCTTTAAATAACAAATGATCTTATTCCCTTTTATGGGGGTCATTGAGGGCACTAACAGTCCATATATAAATCCCAGCTACGATTGCACATCTTAATTTACTATTCATATGTGAATCTCTTTGGTTCTCAACTGCAATACAACATCGACTGGCTCATCAAATTATCCCCATTGGAATGTGTCTGTTAAAGACATTGCAGTTTGCATCTTAGGACCTTAATTAAATTCACAATACTTGATAAGCCTTGAATGAGTAGTAATTGAAAACTAACAATTAGTACCAGCCACCTTAGTTGAGATAAGTTCTACTGTGAGCTACATGACTAAGCAACAGGAAAATAGTGCCCCATAGATGGCCCTCCTTTCAAAAATGTGTTAATGTCCATTTCTGGGTTGTAGTCAAGCAAAGAAAAGAACTCAGCATTAAAATATTATTAGCCGAAAGTCTTTATATAGATATCTGTGCCATGGAATAGATCAGTCTGATATTCCTGTGGCTTTTTTGCCTTTATCATGCTCATTACTGTTTTCATCATTCTGTCTCTGGGTATCTACGGAGATGGTGCTGTAAGACCACCTCTTTGAGTTTCTTTTCTTCTCAAAAGCCTACAGCTTTCTTTCTTTCTTAACAAAGCACAGATCACATTGTTCTACTGTATGCGGTATATACTTTTCCTCTTTGTGTCTCTTATTGTCTACATCTTTGGACTGTCTGAGGTCCAAAGCTCCAAAGAATAGCAGGAAGCACACAGATTAATTTGGTGAGGCTAAGTGAAGCTTGAAGGACCACAGGCACTGTGCCATGTCCCCCACTTAGTAACCATGCTATTCTGAGACCATACATTTTGGAGGGCAAATAGCAAGAGCACATTCTAGTTCCTTGTCCTGGAAACTTGCTGATGGGTCGATTTTGAAGTTGGAAATGTGTTAACAACTGCACTTTGCAATGGGCAGCAGGCAAGGGATTCTACTTAGAATGACCTTCTGTTTAGTTGGTCAGCATTGAACCCCCACTCTCTTATTCCCTTCCATTGAATAGCTAATGTAATGGGATATTGCTTGAAGGAACTTCAGCAGACTTGATGAAGCATCCCAAATGCCTTCTCTCTAATCGGCTTACCTCATGATTTTCAGGAGTTCTTGGCAATGGGAGCAATGTGATGTTTCAGCAGCCTTCCCTGAAAGCATTGCTTCACTTACCATGAAAGATACACTTTGGGATAGTTTTGTAATCTTTATCATCTTTAGCTGATAAATCTTTATCATATTTTTTAATCCTTTGTCAGAGAGGTGGGACTCCCAGAAACTGTTGATCCACCTGAATGCATGCTAGGTGGGTTGAAACAAGCATCTTAATAGTACTTTGTGGTCTTTTACAAATTTCAAATATTTTATAAAACTTTGGAAATTTTATCCTAGAAATAAAAGGACATTTTCTACACCTAAACAACAACAAAGTTGACCAGATTTGTATTTATATATTTATATTAAACATTGTATCTAGATTCATTCCAGGGCAAGTTTTGAAATGTGTTTCAACCAAGTCTTTATATAGCACCTAGATACATAGCACATGTGTTTCATACATCTGTCTACCATTAAATTTAACTGAGAAGAAAGTCAAATATCATCTAATGTCCAGTTACTGCAAATGAGAAACATGGTGCTCTGTTTGCATGAAATAGAGCCTTCTAACTCGAGTGTGGAAAGGTCGGAATCTCACCAAGACAATGTTCATGAAAAACGAACTAGTCCCTGATGTTCCATTTGCTCACAATGGAACAAACATCTCTGAATGCAGCAGCTATGTGCAGCTGGGTTGAGAACTCAACATGAGGAATGACTTGGCACCAGAACTTTGCAGGAGGAAGAGAGCAGTGTGGAACGCCTTCAAGAGCGTCAAAGAAGTTAAGAGAATGAAGAACCTCCAGCTCTGGGCACATCTTTTCAACTCCACCATCCTTCCTGCACTAATATACACCTCAGAGACCTGGGCTCTATGAAAACAGGACAAGAATGCTATTTGGGTGTCCCAAAGAGGAATAGAAAAAGCTATGCTTGGAATATCACTTTTCACTCAAATGAGAGAAGGAATCTGGAGTTCCGACCTCCATCAATGATCAAGAATCAGGGTGACTGTCTCAATTGCCAAGGCATCAAAAATCAGATGGGCAGGACATGTAATGCAATTTAGAGAAGACCACTGGACCAGAGCTGTTATCGACTGGATTCCATGGGACATCAAAAGACCGTGTGGTTGCCTGTAGGATAACATAGCCTCAGGTAGTTTAGGTTTATTGGGTTACTCCCATCACAGTGCTCCCATTCCTCTTTGTTTATTTGTAGCTTCTTTCTTAGTGTTCTGTTGACTTGTATATATTGTTTTTCTCTTCTCCTTGAGTCCTTTGCATAGTTTAGTCCGAGCAATGTCCTTTTTGTATGGACACAGGAAGACTTAGCAAATGCTATGCTTTTGTAACCTGGGAGTCATTTGACTCTACATGATATTTTCCTCCTGGGCATCTGTTCTCTCGACCTAAGCCTCAGCTGCTCTTACTTCCTAGCACCCCCAAAAGAAGGGTCCCAACGAGGGACGAGACGGACCCAGGGCAAGCGGTGAGTTGTGTGCTACCCTGGCATCGAGATGGGCCTGGCCAAAGTGCCTAATACTTAACTATAAGAGCTTGATCATGGACAAATGTTGTCATGATCCAAAGAGTGATAACTAGATTTGGACCCTGCTAGGGTTAGGAGTGATTAATCTGCCCTGAGTGCTGTAGTCTGAGCCTGTGGCAAGATATTGCCAGGAGAGCTGCCTTGCAAGCCTCAATGTATCTCTTGCTATGTCCATACAAAAATAACTAGTATTAATAAAAATAACTAGTGATTATTATAATTATAAAATAATAAATAACTAGTGTTAATAAGTGTTTGGACTAAGGAAAGGGAAAAAAACCTTAAGAGTCAGGAAGGGCTTTCTTATGTTGATTTTGCTATCTGGCTGAGTGTAGCCTAGAGGGCAAGGTGGGAGAGACAAGTAGGAGGGGAGAAGAGAGAAGCCAGAGAGGCAGCAGTTGATCCAGAGAGAGGCTGGAGCTGGGAGTGAGGGAGATGGGAAAGATGGAAGATTGCATAAGTAACTAATCAGCAACCAGCTTGGTCCTCGTTCTTCCTTCGCCTATCCTTGGTCAACGGCCGTCCTGATCTAGCCCATACACAGCAGTTCCAGAGCACCGAACGCGGGCTGTGAGACAGAGCCGCCCGGAGAGCCTGCAAGTGCATGCGCCCCTCGGCGTGCCTTAGTTTTTTACAGTCGCCCACCTAGGAGATGGTCAGATTTCTTCGTCAAAACCCTGAAGGAATGAATTGAGGCTTTTCGTGTTCTGGAGCGAGCAGATATCATTGGGCTACACTAGCACACGACAGGGACGAATGGAGACGTTACTGGCGCCTGCTCAAGCAAATTGAAGATCGACGGAATGACAAGTGACAAGTGACAATAGTACCAAAAATATCATACTTCATTTGTAGTATTTGCACAGACCTGGTTGTATGTACCAGAATTGGCAGCATCTGAGGCCCCAAGTAGCAGAGCTACCAGCACTACTTCTGGAGCATGTGGGGCAGTGCCTGAAATCTAACTCTTGGCTTTATGCTGCAATACAGGAATTTCCACCACTGAGATATCCATGATGTCAATCAATGTCCCTTTGATTTATTAAAAATTAGCTCCAATCTTAGAATCAAAATTAATTCTGCATTACCCTGTCAATGAAAATCTTAGATCTGTAAGTAGATATTATTACGGTTATGTCAATTCAAGACAGCCAACTGACTTGGTGGAGGCCAAGGTGCACCTGGCAAGATTTAAGACTACTCCCAGCTCAGTGCTCTGACACCATTTCTGGTGATGCTCAAGGACCCATGCGGTGCTGAGGATGAAACCTCTAGTTCCCAAATGCAAGCATGTGTGTGCGCTAGTCCTTTGACTGTGCTCCAGCTATTTCCCTGGTTTCCAACTGACTTTGTTTTTAAATCAGCACTTTAACTGGCCAGAAGTATACCTTACCAAACTTATCAAGCAGAGCTATTTTTCTTCTCTATTCTTTTTATCTTTCTTAAAGACTCTTTCTCAACAATATATCCTATAGCATTAATAAAGGGAAGGCACTCATCTGATTGAAAATCTCCTTGAGAATATTCATAAAGTATCACAAAGATAGTACAAGGGTTAAGGTGCTTACCTTGCACACAGCCGGTCCTGCTTCTATGTCAGGCATGGAATATGTTCCACTAAGCACTACCAAGAATGATGACTGAGCACAGAGCAAGAAGTAAGACCTGAACATTTCCAGGTGTGAGCCAAAAACAAACAAACAAACAAACAAACAAAAAGAACATACATGGTAACTCTCTCCTGTAGAGTGTCAGTAACTTTTATTCTTGAAGACCCAGAAGCCATCAAGGGAGAATAAGTCTCTGATCATACAGGTGGTATTCCAAGTGAAAGGGGACATCTTAAGCTAAGATCATACAAAGAAAGGAAGCATTAAGAAGAGGACAGTACCACAAAAGGCATTCGTAGGAACCAATCCTCTGTTGATAAAGAAGTAATTCTGTGTCTTATAAAATAGAGTTTAGAGAAGGCTCAGCATTCATTTAGTTGGAGGTTTTCAAATATATACATTAAACTGGGACCAGAGAGATAGCATAGCAGGTAAGGCACTTGGTTTGCATGAGCATGAGCAAGTGTGATTCCTGGCATCCCATATGGTCCCCGAGTACTTCCAGGAGTGATTCCTGAGTGTAGAGCCAGAAGTAACCTTGAGCATTGTCTGTGGAACCCAATCTCCCCCATTGGGGGTGGAGAATAGATAGATAGGTTGATTGATTGATACAAACACTATATAATAACCCTCCTGAATAATTTATTTTGTTTTGTATTTTAAAATATCCCCACATGGCAGAGCCTGGAAAGCTACCCATGACATATTCAATATGCCAAAAACAGTAGCAACAAATCTCACAATGGAGACATTACTGGTACCCGCTGGAGAAAATCGATGAACAACTGGAGGACAATGCTACAGTGCTACATTTTAAAATCTCATTTATTTATTAACATAAAGGTTTTTTAGTTTAGATTCGATATGCCAAAAACAGTAACAAGACGTCTTACAATGGAGATGTTACTGGTGTCCACTCAAGCAAATCGATGAGCAAGGGGATGGCAGTGACAGTGCTACAGTGTTACCATAGCTTACAATACCGTTAATGATAGGGTTAGATGCATAACACATTCAGCACCAGAGTATACACCTCCCTCCTCTATTGTCCCAGTGTCCCCTTACCCTCTTGCCCTGAGGTAAGCTTCTATTGAAGACTAGCCATTGTGCTTCTGCTTGAATATCAGCAATGTTAATGAATTCCCCACCTGGCCTAAGCACACACTATTGTTGAACAGCTCTGATTGCTTATATCAAATCTCAGTCTGCTAATTAGAATTTTTCTATTTTCCCTGGGTCTTGTCTCTAGTATTCATTTTATTTTCCATTTCTTCTCCTATATTGGCAGTTTACTAGTTACTTCACTACATTTTTTTCAACCTCTCGTTACTTTCATTATAACAATGTTTGTTCTTTTTAAAAAAGAAAATAACTCCACCGGTAAACTTTAGTCAAATATTCCAATATGTTAATAGTTTAGAATATGTTTTCCAGTTTTTTTATCTTTATAGATAAATATACTCTTTATAGGAGTTAAAATTATGGCGTATATGATGTCTGAAAGTAGCAATTTTCAGAATATAAGGTATCAAAAGTTTTGTGTGCCATATACATTTTCTTCTACCACATTATTAGTTAATTGGGTTGGGGATTGGGCCACTCCTGGAAGTGCTTAGGGGCTAATTTTCCCACTGTGCTCAGGGGCCAGGAATCAAACTACTGTCAGCTGCAGGCAAAGCAAGTGCCTCAACCTCTGTACTCTCTCTTCACACCCTTATAATGTTGTGGTGACATTTGTAATGGTACTATTATATCCTTTATTAGGCCATACTTTATTCTTGGGGTAAGCATTTAGATGTCTTCTGATATAAAAACACTATAATTCTTATTAATATGTTAATATACACTTAATGTTTATTTATGCTAGCAATGGTAGTAGGTGCTGGATAAGAGTAAAACAATTTCAAAATGATCTGATGGTAAGAGGACACCTCTGTTTCCCTTTGCTATTTGCTTTGAGCAGTCCCATTTTTTACTTCCCCCATGCTACATTTTTAACATTTCTGCAAATTCCTGGGCCCTTTCTGATAAATGGGAAGTAAACAATTGTCCAACATCACAAAATTCTGCCCCAGAGCTAGGCTCACTAGGAGGTTAAGATAATGGGCAATACCTAAGGTAAATGGCCAGACCTGCCTATTTGATCCTTACATTTTCTGTAACATTCTTGTCAATCAATAGAAAGGTATAAAGGGCCCAATTTTCATTAAAAAGGGTCTACAATCCCCCCCCCCACACACAGGAGCACGTGCACACATATTTTTAACTTCCTGCATTCTCAGTAACACAAAGACCTAGTGTTCCTGTAAAAACCCCACAAACTGAGCCACAGTTAACTTATCTTATACTAAGTTCCTCCTCATGTGGGGAGTTCCATTCCCTCTCTTCCAATTAACTTTTCTACTCTCTAACTCTGAGTCTGAGCATCTTTATTACTCTATTTTCATTTTTGCAAACATTGAAGAACATGGGAGCTGTGATCTAACGGAGACTCATGGTCACAGCTTCTGCATTGTGATCTCATGGTCTGTACATACTTATACCTTAATTTATAGACATTTTATTGTCTTAAAAATAATAGGCCATTTTATTCCCTAGAGGAACTAACTGTGATAGGAAACTTTTACATTGGGTCATTCTCTAGCTATGAAGTACCCACTCCACATTGAAACCTATTTACTTATTACCTCACCAGCACTAAATTGTTATCTCCCAATTATCCAAACTTGATAGGTATTACATTACTTCAATTGAAATTTCTATAATTTCAATTTACTTTAAAAAACAAGCCACATTCAATATACTGAAATATTCATCATAAAATACTTTTCCAGGATAAAAGAAAAACTGTTAATTACTTCATAAACTAACAGAATTTAAATCAAAGATAGATTACATATAACCTCATTTCACCTTTCTCTTGAACAAAGTCTAATTGTTTGCTTCTTCAAAGTTTTTTATTTTAACAAGTGTTGCAAGGTATTCAAAAATGGAGAGTGTTTCTTTACACCTGATTTCTTCTACTGAAAAGCCTTTGACCCCATAAAAACAAGTTTTAATAGGGTTAATTTAGTTATTCAGCTTGTCACAGTGACTTAACTCCCAATTATCTTGTGGTGATGCGTATTTGTCTCAACCTACACATTATTTTAATGTAGTTGTGTTTAATAGCATGTGGAGAGAGTAACTGTGTTTGCATGTGGAGAGAGTAACTGTGTTTGGTTTTATTTAACAGAGTAGCACCTGATCTGTTTAAGACCCATCGTGTGTGTGTGTGTGTGTGTGTGTGTGTGTGTGTGTGTGTGTGAGAGAGAGAGAGAGAGAGAGAGAGAGAGAGGAAGAGAGAGAGAGAATTGTGAGACTAAAACAAGAGCCCAGCCTCAGTTACTCAGGTGTGTTTCTTTCTGTGATCCTGTGATGACCTTTCTCAGATCTGCTCTTGATTATATTAAGTCAAAGAACATAGATGCTGCTTAGACACAACTACATAACCCTGCTCATGACTTTGTGGCCTTCTCCTTGAGAAAGCTCCTCTAGTGTTACTCAGACATTGTAGACATTATACAAAATATTTGCAGGACCCCGAGTAGAGAGTACTAGAAAAGCCTTGTGCAGGAGTGATTTCTGCTTGGTTTCCCAGGAACTGGACAGACTTACCAGAGGAGTCAGCTTCCTCCCATTCAGCTGACTCCCACATTTCTGTCACACCCTTCTCTTCTCTAATATGGTCGGAAAGTTTTTATGAAAGGTAAACTTTAGATGTAGTTGGCCTGTATTTAGATGCCAATTTCCCTCAGACCTTCTTTTGGTACTTCCTAATGAATGAAAATGATATTTCTGCCTCTAAGCCCCAAGATAATATTAGCTAATAATTCTATGTGGTTTATTATGCTCACCATCCTCTAATTCATTTTATAGCAATCCTATGAGAATAATATTGTTCTCTCTACATTATCAGTAGTGAAACTAAAGAACGGAGAGATTATGTGACTTGGTCATGGTTATGAAGTTAGTAGCAAGGAACAACAAACTTTTTTGATCATGCCATCTGTGGTAAAGCACTGCTAAGATATAGACCTTGTGAAAAACCATTTCAGGAAAGACTATCGCTCTCAAGGATGAAACTGTAGATACAACAAAAAGTGTAAAGGCCAAGATCCAGGATAAGGAAGGGATTCTTTCTGATCAGCAAAGATTGATTTCTTTTATTCCAGTAAACAAACTTGAAGATTGACACACTTTTTTCTGCCTATAATATCTCAAAAGAGGCTACTCTTTATCTTATTTTGAGACTTCTCAGGATACTTAAAAGTGAAGTCTTATGCCTTTCCCAACAGAAAGACAGTTAAACTCATTATCCTGCAATATTACAAGGTAGATGAGATCGACAAAATTACTCATCTTTTCCAGGAATACGCTCGACATGAATGTGGTACTGGAGTTTTTATGGTCAACCACTTAGACATAATTAAAGCAAAAATTTTTGTCTGTTCAATTGTTTCAACAAGTCAGAGATTATATGAATTAGTAAAAAGTATGAAATACCTTTAAAAAAAAAGAGAGAGAGAATGAATCACAGAATTCTGGCCCATGTGATCCAAACCTGGAATCTACTGTATTCCAGTTTTGATTTTCTTTTGGCAAATACATTTACATAGCAACTGTTTGTACTAGAAAAAACAACTTTACTTTCCTCTTTTCATAAGGAAACCAGGCGCAGTGTGATTTGTCCAGAGTTAATAGTTGTTGAGAGGATCATGAACAATTCTGTAACTGTGTATATCACTGTGATTCAATTAAAAAACTAAATATTGTTGGTGAGGGGAAACATTAGAATTAAAAATCCTGTATCCTGCCTTCTCCATTGCAAAGCTTGGAGAGTGTCTGGTATCGTAATTATTGTATCCCAACTCATATATACTTTATTGGATTGAAAACATCTATAATATGTTGAAATTTGTAGTTTACAAACATTTACTTTTTATAGTTTATCTTTCTTATCTGTAACACTATCTTAGTATTTAATTTAATGGTTACCAACTGTGGCTCCATCCTAAGAAATGGTATGGATTTATTAAGTTTTAGAAGATATTCAAATAAACACCTACCATTTTGTTAGCCTACAAGTGTGCATACTAAAATGTGAGATCTGCTACCAGAAGGAATCACACTACAGTCAAGAAACACAGATTTTTCTAGAAAAACAGAAGATGTAAATTTAGAGAAAGGGGCAAGTGCTAACACTGTCATCTTTGTGCTAAATACCAGAACTTTGTCTACTCCTTTAAGAAATTGTCCAAATAGCCTTGTCCTGTTTGTCTTCTTATTAGTATCAAATGAGGGTCAATTTCCAATTTCTAGGAACCCTAGAGCACAAGCACCACCTCTAAAACCAGCACTACCATGTTCCCTTGTACTTCCCTCTGTCACTAGTCTAATCCCCTATTAATAATAGCTAGTCAAGGAATGATATATCTCTGTAGCACTGTCGTCCCGTTGCTCATTGATTTGCTCCAGCGGACGCCAGTAATGTCCCCATCCGTCCCTGTCTCATTCAGGGTCAGGGGAATGAGACCCAGTATTGCTACTGTTTTGGCATATCAAATACGCCACAGGTAGCTTGCCAGGCTCTGCCATGTGAGATCCCGCATCCCTCTCTCCTGGGAGCTTTGTTTTATAATCTCTGGATTTTGGCCGTTGATGAGATTACATGGCACCAGGGGCAGTTTTTGGGTGTGACTGACAAGCTACTGGAAAACTGGGTATCTGGGTGGAGGAGGCCCAGTCCTGATCTGAGCAGGCTTGAAGATCTCAGCCACGGGTCCCGCCTAGCTGGGTTCCTCTGTCAGTTCCTTTATGGGTGAGGCTCATCCGAGAGTGTGGAGAGTGACCTTGAGCATGATATATAGGAATGATATATAGTTCTTAATATCCACTAGAAATTTAGAAAATGCAAAGATAGTTAAATCTTGCTTATCCTTTTTGCAATCATCCATTTAGGAGATGTTCCTCTGGTACTTTACATCCAATTCAGTTCTGACCCCTTTTATAAGTTTCTATTCAACTATTGTTTCATCTGAGAAGTAAAATCACTCTCAGCATTTCTTGAAATGATAACTTTGCTTAATAAATGAAAATTTTCTATCATGTTTTCTGCTCCCAGTACACATAGATTTATCAATCTTCTGGATCCTCATTTTCATTTGTTTATTAATTATGAATGTGTCATGCTCTATCCCTCTATCTTCCCTTCTCCATCCTTCCTTCTATTCAAGATACTCTTTTTCTCAAATACTCTTACCCTTGGAAAGCCCCATCATTTATTTCATTGTTCTGACTATAATAACAGCAGCAACCTTCTCTTGTCACATACTTTTCTCCTTCATTCTACAACACTACTACAAAGTAAGCAAGGCAAACACAATACTAACATCTATTTTACAGCTAAGGAAACAAAAGTTATAGCCCGGGTCAGTTACAATATGCTTATAGGAAGTTAATATTTGAACATTGTCCCCTTATTCTAAGCCCAGTGCTCTACTTTGATAAGAAGTTCTCGAGTCATCTCTTCTATAAAGCCAGGGTAATTATAGCAATTGGAGCAAATGAGATTACCTAAAGAAAGAGTTTAGCTCTGTAATAAAAGGAAGAAGACCAAAATGAAACCCTGAGGAATGCTGGCATTTAGAAATCAGCCCAGGAAGAAAAGTCTGCAATGGATTCAGAAATGGAGGATTTCAGGATGAAAACTAAGAGGAAAATCAGGAGAGGACGTTGTCATAGGAACCAGCAGAAGAGATTGCTACAAAATAGAAGTATGGTCAGCTGAATTTAATCATTCTGAAAGCTCCACTAGGAACATGTGTGAACAGAGTTTATCTGCCATATCAACATGGAAGGCATGATGTTTCAAGAACAGAGTCATTGCAGTGACTGGGGGGGAACCATCCAGACAGGTCAAAGAATGAATAAGAAGTGAACATGAGAATATTCTGGATAGATGACTTGAGGGATAGAAGATATCAGAAAAATAACTAGAAGGGCATGCCAGCTTAAGGGTATTTTTTTTCTTTTGAGATCAGATATGCTTGAGAAAATTTAAGACTTGATAGAATTAATATATTCATAATGAGATGGAATATGCTGGAGGTTTTTTTAAGCCTATTATTATTTTAATTCCTTTTAATGTGTCTCTCTCTTATTCCCCACCCACCTTCTATTTCTCCCTCTTTCCCTCCCATCTTTGACCATTTGTCTTGCCATCTTTCGATCACATACATATATACATAAACACACACAACTTTCATGTTCCTTCACATTCTTAGTGCTGTTCTATGCTAGCTCCCTGAAAGTCTAACATGCAGGATTGCAATCCTCAAGTCTGTCTATCTATCCTCAATTCAGAACTTTTTTTACTCTCTCACCTCACTCATAAAGTGGTCTTTCCCCATCCTCAGAGTATTTTTGTTCCCTCAGATCTCAAAGTTTCACAAACCAACAAATTTAGAGCAAAATATAAGTGAAAATTTCATGTAGGCTATTTCTTAGGGGATTAGCATTTCTGCAGAGGTAAAAGGAAACAGTAATCACCCTGTGGATTCTATTTCTATTATTTATTAACAAATTATCACAAATTTAGCAGCTTAAAACAGCATCCATTCATTATCCTGTGTTTTCCCTCAGGTCAATAGTCCAGAAAGGCTCATCTGGACACCCTGATTAGTGTGTCAAAAGGCTAAAACCAAGGTGGCCACCAGATGGAGGCTCTGGGAAAGGATGTGCTCCAAACCCATTCAGGTTGTTGGCAGAATTCAGTTCTGACTGTTGGAGAACTAAGGGCTCCATTTCTTTGTGGGCTGTGACCCAGGGGCAGCTCTTAGCTTCCAGGAACCACATGCATTACTTGTCACATGGCCCACTCTGTCTCTAACATGAAGGGCAGCATGTAAAAATCTCCCAATTCAGTATATCTTAGAATTCACTTTTTCTGCTGCAAAATAGAAAAAAAATACTGCTTAGGTTGGGCCCATCCACCTGGTAACCATATTGCAAAGTTAACAAATGTAAGACATAAATTTCATCTGCAAAATCCTTTTACTATAGTATCTAATGGAGTATCAGATTGACTGAGAGACAGAAATTTCAGGGCTGTTTCAAACCCTAAAACTAAGAATTTTTCTGAATCTAAGAAAACTCATGGCTTGGAAGCTGGCCTCACATACTGCGGGGAAAGGCAGCTCAGATAGAGAAGGGAACACCAAGTAAAGGGTATTTGGAGGACCCGCTCGGGATGGGAGATGTGTGCTGAAAGTAGTCTATAGATCGAATATGATGGTTACTCAATACCTCTATTGCAAACCACAACACCCAAAGGGAGAGAGAAAGAAAAAAACGGAATGCCCTGCCACAGAGGCGGAGGAGGGGGTAATGGGGTGGGGGGGGCGAGGAATACTAGGATCATTGGTGGTAGAGAATGGGCACTGGTGGAGGAATGAGTACTCGAGCATTGTATGACTGAAACACAAGCATGAAAGTTTGTAAGTATGTAACTGTACCTCATGGTGATTCACTAATAATATTTTTTTAAAAAAATAGAAGAAAACTCTGTCATTCCTATAGCCACCTGTTATAGACAATGTTCCATTCATGACTCCCCAGACACTCCAACTTTGTACTTTGTGACACTGGAACCACCAGCTCACTGTTAATGGGGAATAAGGGTAACCCCTGATACATGGAGTGGATTTCACTCCTCATCACTTCTAGTTCCAAATTTTCTTTTCTCAAGAAACCTTTTATATTTCCTGCTCGTGAGTTCAGTAAAATAAGTTAGCATCTCACCCTTTAGCTGAAGTCAGTTTAAACAGATGTCTATTGCTTGCAACCAAAAGAGATATGATTGAAAAACTAGGGTGTTTGCCCCTGATAGTCTTACTCCCAATCATTTCATGTTTCCGAGATCATTTAGCATCTTCTGTGTCCAAGGCACCATTTTAAGAAAGCATGGGGCTAGACGGAAAAAAGTGTCTCTGTTTCTTCGGAGAAAGACACAAGTTTTTATATTGTAGGACATCTTTGTATTTTGGACAGGGTGGAAAATTGAGATGATAGCTCCATAATGTTTTTGTTGTACCCAGGCCCTTAAGCGTGTTTTTCTGTGTAGTGAGAGAGGCCACATTTGACTGACATTTGGCTCAGCCATGTAACAGGCGTTCTCCAACAGAACACAAGCAGACTTGAAAATATAAGCAGAGGCTTGAAAACCTGCTGTACATGATCTTCTTAAAGCCCAGCAACCATAATGCAAATGAGCTCAGGCAGGCAACAGAATGTTGAAAGCCCAAATAGGGAAGGGCAACATTGACTTCGCCCTATGCATCCTGGACCTGCCAGTCCCCAGCTGACCAGCAAAATATATGAACAAACCCTGCCCAGATCTGCAGAATTGTCAATCCCACCCATCAGTTTGTGAGAAAGCATAAGTAGCTGTTTTTTAGCCCAAAGTTTGGGGGTAGTTTGCTATGCAGCAAAGGATAAGTGATTGAGAGTCTCAAGGCAACTACAGAACTGTAGATCAGATATTTTCTAACATATTCAAATCATTTAGAGACAGGGGAAAATAAGTTGCTTGAAATTTATGTCTTCATTCATTTGAGAGACTTCAAGGGTAAGGAGGCCTTGACTGCCTCAAGTGCAGCCCTGCTCTCCCTCTGTTCAGATCCTAACAAATCTGCCAGCTTTTACTGGCATCAGCATCAGGTCTTTTAATTAAGTAATAGAGAGGTAATTAGGATGGAAACATGATTATGTGGGTTATTCTTATGCACCCACAGAGAAGGAAAGCAGAGTGTCAGCTGCAAACATCTGCAGTAGAAGTCTTGGGAAAAAAAAAAATAAAAAGAAAGAAAAGGCAGTTTCTGCACTTTCCTTCTCCCCCTTCTGCAGAAAACTCTCGCTGACAGGACAGTAAATCAGTGGTGAGTTACTATCTGTATAATACATGCTGTCCATCTTGTGAGATATTAAACGGAGGACGCTTTATTTTTTCAATTAGTGAATCACCGTGAGGTACAGTTACAAACTTATGAACTTTCATGTTTGCATTTCATTTACATCCCTCCACCAGTACCCATTCTCCTTCATCAATGTTCCCAGTATCCCTCCCACCACCCCCACCCTAAGCCCCACCACCCCACCCTGCCTCTGTGGCAGGGCATTCCCTTTTGTTCTCTCTCCTTTAGGGTGCTGTAGTTTGCAATAGAGGTAATGAGTGGCCATCATGTTCATTCTATAGTCTACTTTCGGCACGATCTTTCAACCCTAATGGGCGGAGGACCCTTTAGTTCACATTTTGAGCTTGTTACCAAGTCTCCAATAAGATCTCTGTTCTCTAAAGGCTTTTTTCTTGGGGGCGGGGGGAGGGTTACCCTTATTGAATCACACCTGGCAATGCTCAGGGGTTACTCCTGGCTCTGCACTCAGGAATCACTCCTGGCAGTGCTGGGGGACCATATGGGATGCCAGGAATTGAATCCAGGTCAGCAGCGTGCAAGGCAAACATTCTATCCATTGCGCTATTGCTCCAGCTCTGACAGCATGTTACTTAATTTGACTTTACACATCTGTAAAATAGAGCTAATAATAAACACCTCATAACTGCTAAGGATTAAGTATGTTGTATGTAAAGTCACCAGGAAAAATGCACAAAGCATAGTACACAATGACTGTTCATACATTATTATTCTTATTTTAACAATCTTATTCTATTTATGGCTTTTCTGTTTGTAGCTAATTTAAAGGATTGCTAAGAGAAAGAAGATAAAAGCTTAGATTCCAGATTTCAAGTTCTCCATCTCTAGAACTTATAGCCTGGGAAATTAATTTAACAGTGATTCCTTATATACTCAGTGATAGTATAAAGACATAAGGACACAACCCATGTAATAGTGCCTGCACACACACTTAATTCAATATTTATTCCACCCCTCTCCCTTTTGAAAACTGTGGCAAAAAATGGGCACAATTTGCCATGTTGATCATTTTTATGTGTAGGTTTGGAATATGATATATTATCATTGTTCTGAATTAGATCTCCAAAAAACGTTTACATCTGGCATGCATGTAACTCTATATACTCAAACATCTTCCTTTTCATGTTCCCAGCCAGCACCATTCTGCTTTCTATTTCTGTGAATTTGCTTACGTTAGATACCTTATATAGGTAGAATCGTCTAGTACTTTTATTTTGTGTCACTTCACTTCCCATAATGTCAAGGTTCATCTATGCTGTATCTGGTTACAGGATTCCCCTCCTTTTTGTGAGACTGAATAATGTTTTATTGCATATAGACACATTTTATTTGTCTGATCATATGTCCACAGACAGATGGCTGCTCGTTAGGTTGCTTCTACCACTGGCTATTGTGAATAGTATTGCTCTACACATAGCCATGTAGTTGCCTTCCTTTTCTCTCCTGTGTTGATACAAAAAAAAATCTAATAGGAGTCTATGCTTTTTTTCATTTTGTTTCCTCCTTATAATCCAGGTATTTACAATAACTAACAATAGCATTATGAGAACTTTGTTTTTCTTAAGCTTATTTCTTTCTATTTCTTTTTTAAGGAACAACTAAATGATTAAATTTAACAGCTCTTTATAAGACACTGACTTTATGTTCAAAGAAATAATAGTCTTAAAGTGAAAGTATGGAAAATAAATGTTATAAAAAATAACAGCTGAAAGATATGTGATAAATAGACTAAATAAGAAAAATAATCTTGAGTGAAATATTTTAAAGAGGACAAAAAACATGTTGGAAAATAATAAGTTATTTCTTAATATAAACTTTGAGGTGAAATTAACAGTGGAAAGACAAAAAGGAAAAGTCAATTAGCATTCAATATTTTTTTATTAATTTGGTCATATTTAGCACCTATATTGTGCTTCATTATCAGTGAAGAAAAACAAGATTTTTTAGAAATGATATATGATATACATTTCAGTCTGCATTGTTATTGGTAGTCACTCCCTGAGTAACTGTCAGCAACTATCAAATCAGAAATGTTGCCCAATTCTGACTGTTTGTCTACCTTCTCTTTTAACTCCCTCTTTTACTCACTACTCCTTGCACGGTGTCTGGCACCGAGTCAGCACTTATAAAGCACTGTTAATAAATCCAGAGTGAATTAAGATTTCATAAGGAAGAAATCACTCTAACTGGGAACTGGTAAATCTCCTGGTAAAAAACATTTTTTGTTCTGGAATATTTGGAGGATGAAAACTTTTTTTTAAAGGAGAAAGAGTAGTCCTTAAAGACTTGGCATTTCTTTCTTATATCAAAAATAGTCTAACAGTTTTCAAATTCTGTGGGAATTTGTCCATGTAACAAATAAATCCAGGATGGGAGAGACCCTTAGGTACTAAAGAGTTTAGGTATTAGAATGCAAAGGGCTACAAAAATGCACTCAGAAAAAAATAATAGAGCCAAAATATATATATATGCAGACAGTAAAAATGCACCAGGCAAGAATGGAATAGGACTATTTGAGATTTTTTTAGATATAGGGAAACATGAGGGAAAATAGAGTAGGAAACTATTAGGACTTTATATTTTAAGGGTGCCTGCTTATGGCTATATTAAATACTCTAGCCTCTGATCTTCATGTACCTATTGAATGTTGATGTGCTTACTAACCATCCTTAATGTCTCTTAGCTGGTGGCTGACCCATTGAGGGTGGGGAGTTGTAAGGGTGTGATACTTTAGTGAGTAGATGGCTGACCTCTGAGACCACAAACATCTGCCCAGGAGCCCTAATGCTTGGACAGTCTGTGTATGTTTGTCTCTTTCATTCTCTGCAACCAACCCCTGCTGGACAGGGATTGAAGGTGCCAATTCAATTGGCTTTAGGCACAATCCTTGAATTTAATACCTTTCCACTGAAGAGATAAATATAAATGAGTTATATATTTTTAAATTCATGTGACTTATGCTGGAGCCATAGCACAGCAGCAGGGTGTTTGCCTTGCATGCGGTCGACCCAGGTTCGATTCCTCCACCCCTCTCGGAGAGCCTGGCAAGCTACCAAGAGTATCTTGCCCGCACGGCAGAGCCTGGCAAGCTACCCGTGGTGCACTTGATATGCCAAAAACAGTAACAACAAGTCTCAAAATGGAGACATTACTGGTGCTTGTTCGAGCAAATCGATGAACAATGGAATGACAGTGACAGTGACAGTGACTTATGCATTCAGTACGTAGCCTGTAAGTTATCAAGATTCAATATTTAAAAAGTGATTTTAAAAGTCTTTATGTTCGTACTGTGGCTTTGTGTATGTGTGTGTGTCAGGGGGCGAGGGTCGTGGGGTGACAGCGCAGAGGTAACACTCAATGGGTCTCAGGGTTTACTCCTAGCTTCGTGGTCAGGGATCACTCCTAGCAGTGCTAGAGGAACTATATTGTGGCACTAGGAATAGAATCCACATCAGTTGCACATGTAAGGTACTTTCTATCTCCAGCCCCATAGTTGTTTTATTTTTGACTAAAAATTCCATACCATTAATCAATTTAGTTCTGAATTAAAGTATTAACCTGTGTTAAAAACAGGAACTCATTAGGAAAAATTAGTGTCACAATGAGTTTGATGAGCTAACATGTATTCTAAGAAATGCTGACTTATTAATATATCTTGGGTGTGTCAAGTTTAAAGGCAGGAAGGCATAGCAAGAGGAGATTGTATAGAGAATGTTTACTATCATTCTCATATGGAATGTCTATTATTGTTTTCTCTGACTCCTGGCCTAATGACTGGAGCTATGAAAAATGGTCAGAGGATCGAGGCAGCCTTCTCTGGCATTAATTTTCCCCCACAATTGGCATTGACTCTCCCCTATAGTTGGCTTAAGATGAATCATAACTGAGTTATAAGTATTTACATCACCATGGAATAAATACATTGTCAAGACCTACAGAAATAAATGTTGTCTTAGATTGAGTACTATATGGCCTCTAAAGGTTTACAATTCACTTTAATGTAGATAACTAATTAAATGATTTATCCATGTACCATAACTTGTGAGAGACACTAACAAGACTGAAACTTAATATCAAGTACAAAGTTCCTGATGCAAAAAGATAAAATATGTTGATCTATAATAGGTTTATGGCTTGATGAGTGGATGCATCTACACATAATACATCTATTCACTGAGACTTTATGAGAAAGAACAGACAGATCCTGGATCATATTTTCCCAATCACAACACTACTTTTTAAGGGCCTAATTTCTCTACCCCAATAATTTTCCTTTTTACAAATGAAGTGCCAGGTTGATTATCCAATTGCCCAATTTGACAAGCTTAAGCACTAAGTGCCCTACCATCAGCCATCTGTAGGCTGCCCAGCCTGTGATTGCTCCATCACATACTCTTGCCCATTTTGTGCCAAGGTCACTGACTTGTGATGTGTAATGAGGCATCCAGCACCCAGCATGACAACATCATCCTATGCCTCCATGAAGGAGGAAAGAAAGCCAAC
The DNA here is from genome assembly GCF_027595985.1 of Sorex araneus. Lineage (NCBI taxonomy): Eukaryota > Metazoa > Chordata > Mammalia > Eulipotyphla > Soricidae > Sorex > Sorex araneus. The sequence goes on along the minus strand of NC_073302.1, from coordinate 70,851,911 downwards.
CAACCAATCCCCTAGAAAGGCGTTTGGTAGCTGCCCACTAGCAATTGTTGAGTGATAACACATGCAGTTCTCCACATGTTTATGCAGAGTCTCAGATTTATCTGACAGTTTTACACCCTCAGGCATGATACACAGTAATTAAAATTAAAAATGTTTTGACAGCCTAAACAAATGGCTATATAAATTAGAAAGCTGTAAAAAGCCATGGTAGCCAAAAATAAAGATATATAGATAAATCATAAAATTATAAACAAGGAGAATGTTTTAATACAGGCATGTTTATACTAAGACACTTAAAAATACAGGCTAACTTTTGCCTGAAGGAAGATGGTGGTAAAAGGGATTGTGAAAACTAACAAAATCATTCTTTCTTGCTTAGTTATTCTTTACTCTACCCTCCCCTGGAGACTAAAGAGAGAAATATGTTCAGCTTTTCTCACTTCCTCTCAATCTATAATCAACTATAGAATCTCAAAAAAAAACAACCACCTAAGTGGGTTGCCTATAGTATTTACAATTTACCATCCTAAATGTGTAGAATAACATAGGCTACATAAAACTTGGCTTTATTTCATATTTCTTGAATGCATAAAACGTGTGTTTATAAAATGAGTCAAATATACAATCCACATGTAAGTATAATTTCTTTCAACTAGATATGTGCAAATGTTGAAGCATTATTTTCACTTGAATGTATCAGCTTGATGTCGCAAGAAACCATTGCATCACCTGGCCTCAATATTTTTCCATTTCTCTCAAGTAATCCTACTTGCTACAGTCCTAATGCATTGTAGTACTCAGGCATTTCAAAGGAGGGAACAAAATAATTGGAAGTAATCAATGGGATTTTCTCTACCTAGAAGGGCTAGATTGCCAGAGACCAGCCATATCATGTGGATAGTCTTTATGATGAATTTTCAAAGCAGTCCTTTATTTGGCAGATATCCTAAAGATCCTTCGCCATGTAATTATCATGTTTCATGTATCCGTGGATAAGAAAGGAGAATTGTGACACGCCAAAGCTTTTTGTGATAATCATCCTGACCTCCTGTGGTTTATTCTTTGTCCTCTTGAATCATTATTCTCTTTTTTAAAAAAAAATATGTTTTGTTTGGACTATCCTTGGTTTACAGGAATATAAATGATATTTTGGTGGTGAATGGGGTGTGGCAACATTATGCCCCCTTTAAATAACAAGCAGTATTTCTCCAACACTATACATAGAAGTCTTCCCTTCCACTTCCCCTACTCCCAACAATGAATAATTTAAGTTCTGTGGTCAAAGAGTAAGGTGTATTTTTTTTAAATTGGATACCATCTAGTGCTTTTCTTTGTATCTTTATATGCCTGCTATAACTGAGATCATTTAGTATCTGTCTTTTTCCAACTACTTTGCTTAGCATAACTTCAAGTTCCACCCACACTGCACCAAAAAAACATTTCATTCTTTCATTACTGAGTAGTATTCCATTCTTAATGTTAGTATCATTAACATCATGATACTTCCTCTCTTGATGAGGTATTGCTATTTGGTCATTCAAGCTTAATGATTTACTCTATTGCTTGCATCCTTCTACTCCTCCACACCCCCCCCCCAATATAAAAACCTAGACCAGACCTACTCTTCTATATCATTATGATATAAATCACTTTTTGATGAATTACAACTTTAGCTACTTCTTGGACCACAGTCCACCTCATATAATACCTAAATGGTCCTGTACCATATCCAGAAGTTAAAGAAAGAATTTGACTCATTTTGAAGAGTAAAAATGCTGTATTTTCATTTTATCGTGAAAAAATATTTGCAGTAATCCATGATTAGAAACTTTTATATGTAGCTTTCCAGATGTTTCTGAGGAGCAGATTTGGAAATCATTCTTATTGTTTTATTGTTTGTTTTGTTTCAGCATCAGAACTCTTTCATCAAATAAAATCTTTAAAAGAACAACATACATAAAAAGACAGTTCATGCTAAAATAAGGATATTAAAAGATGAAGTCATTTCCTGCTAGAGCCTGGTTCAAGGGTAGAGAAATCAAATCAAATGCACATTGATATTGAAATGAATGGATAGATCATGTATGAAGAACAGAGTCAGGAAGGCAAAGCTCTGTTTCAAGATCTTTTTATTTTTTGGGTTTCTTTTTTTTGAGAAAGGGGGTAGTCATTGAGGATGTGATGCACCCAGCTTTTTTTCTCAGGACTCATTACTGCCTCTGTGCTCAGGGATCATTACTGGTGGGTCCTCCAGGACAATATACAGCAATATGCAGTGCTGGTGATTAAATCAGTTCAGCCAAATACAAGGCAAACACCTTAAGCCATGCACTGCCATCTGTCCAGTCTAAAGGTCTTTTTGTTTTTTAAAGAAAATAAGAAATTGTGGGGCCAGAGAGATAGTACAGTGGGAAAGACACTTACTTTGCACATGACTGACTTGAGTTCAATCCCTGGCATTGCATATAGTCCCCTGAGACTGGCCATGAGTGATCCCTGAATGCAAAACCCTGATCAATAATGGGTATGGCCCCCAAACAAGACAAAACAAACAAAAAACATGGTTCTGAAAAAACTTTTCAATGTAAATACTTATAACTAATCCTGTTTTTAAAGCACTACCTTTATCCCTCCCTTCAAAACAAAACTAAATAGCAGGCCAAAATGGCACCTGAACTTCAACTTACAACATATTACTTAGGCTTTGGTATCAGTTATCTTCTGCTGTAAAAACAAGTTGCCCTCAATTTATCAGCTTAAAGTAACAAATTTATATTTCACAAAATTTTTTGAGGATCAGAAATGACTTAACTAGATTAAGGTTTCTCACAAGTTATAGTCACACTGTTAATTGGTGCTGTAGTAACCTCTAGGCTGAACAAGGGTTCAGTTCAGTTACCTGAATATTGGCTAGAAATTGCATTGCTTTTCATTTGGTCCTTTGCATATGGTCATTGCTGTGTACTCATGACTTGGAAGTTGGTTTCCCACAGAGCAAGGTAGAAGATACAATGTCTTTTTAAACCTAGCTTCATGTACATTGCTTTTATGTTACATATACCAGCCCTGGTTTCATGTAGAAGTGGATTACTCAAAGACTTAATACCATGGTAGGATCTATGGGGAATATCTTGAAGATTGACCCCCAATGCTTTAAAAGTATCAAATGGGACTGTGAAGATTGCTAAAACAGTAACCACACATGGCTAGCATGAGTTTGAAATCTGGCGCACGTAGGTGTTGCCACTGGTTATGGTCATTGGTGTTCCCTAGTCCTGTCAGGGAGTGGCACCAAGTCCTAGCCCACCTACAGGCAATACTTAGTGTAGTCCTTTAAAAAAATAATTTCAAGTGCATCAAATCATGCCTATTCACATTTGATGAGGAATTTGTGTTTTTCAGCTTTTGTTCCCCCTCCCCCTCTTATAGCTTTTTAAACTTCATCATCTATTCCTCTTTTCTATCCTCCCTCTTTACCAAATTGACTCACAGGAAAACACCTGCTTTCCTGTTCAATATTCTTTTCAGGCTGGAATTCATCAGCTAGTTCCTGCACTTCTAGTCCTCTAGTCTTGATGAAGTGAACTGCCTATATGTTTAGCTTTCAGCTCCAGCTGGCAATTTGTAGTACCATATGTCAGGGGTCTGGGAGGCAGAGTAGAAATGAGAATTAGGAGTCTGCAGGTAACTGTGACTCTGAGCCCAAGACTCTGTTCAACAGCCATTTATAGAGAAGAGAGCACATGCCAAACTCCATGCTGATGCTCAGGGATTTAGAAATAAATCCAATTCACCAGAGAAATCAGGAGTCAGTAATAAAAGTCATCATATGGAGAATTGGGGGATCAGCTAGGATGTGTAGCAATGGTAGGAAACCATCAAAAGAGTCTTAGAGATGTCTGATGAATTTCTTTACAGAATGACAAAATGACAGGAGTGAAAAATTATGGAGCATTGAGGCATAGTGCAATTACTAAATAATATGTTCTGACTGCTTTTTCAGTGTTTGGTGTCTCTATGAATTGATGTCAGCATGTGAGAGTCACTGGATCCAGGTGTAAAGGAGGCTTAGACAGTAGCCACCTGAGGACAGGTCACTGTGATTGTAGTAGAGTGGAGATGACAACCAGAAATAAGAATCAAAATTAGCTTGTATTCCTGGGAACCATCTGGACCATCAGATCAGTATTCAACTCTGGCTGTGACTGCATAACAGACAAGTGAGGATGGGGGAACCAAATGCTTATCTCTGGGCTTCTCATCCCAAAGTTTCAGATTGAGAATGTCTAAGATTTTCAAATACTAGGAATAAATTGTTTTCTTGGGAGAATTTTTGGAGAGAGGCACAATAGAAAAAGTTGAAAAAACATGCACTAGAGACAACGCCTAGACTTACTCCACTTTCTCTCTCTCCTTTTCTGCCTTTCAGGGGGAATTATTCCATCAGTGAAGACTTGTAAAATGCTGTCTTTCTTATGTCTCCTGGCAAGAGTCAAAGCTACACAGATATGCCTTGCTTATTATTTAGAGGGGCAAATATTTTGCATTCTTGAACTCATAATTAGCTTCTAGTATCTATTAGTTGTATCTTGAGAGTAGAGCCATTAAGAGGCCAAAACCACTGTCTTTAAGGTTTTGTGGTTGTCACTGTCACTGTCATCCTGTTGCTCATCAATTTGCTCAAGCAGGCACCAGTAACGTCTCCACTGTGAGACTTATTGTTACTATTTTTGGCACATTGAATAGGCCACGGGTAGTTTGCCAGGCTCTGCCATGCCGGTGAGATACTTTCAGTAGCTTGCTGGGCTCTCCGGGAGTGGAGGAGGAATGTAATCTGGATCAGCCATGTGCAAGGCGAACGCCCTACCCGCTGCGCTATCGCTGCAGCCCTAAAAACATATCATTAGCCACTGTCTTTAAGGTTTGGTGGTTGAGGAAAGAATATAGGTAGTTAACAGAGAAGTGCCACTTATAATGGCAGTGTAGTGACAAAGCATAGGGAGATTAGGAGGTTCAGAGGAGGCATGTCTACCTCTTTTTTAGGGTTTTTTAGAAAAGATTCTATAGAACAAAACATAAAAGTATCCAGGGGAGAGGAAATTGAATACTCAACCCCACTGATGGAAAGCACAATTTATTCAGAGTGTTCTGTGTGTAGTAAACGTGTATATAAACTATATGTTATAAAAGAAGTAATGAGTGAGGGAAATAGAAGACAGGATTTAAAAAATAACACAAAATATGGGTCAGATAACAAAATATCTTGTCAATTGTTGAGTAATTTAATCTTTGCCCAAAGTGCAATAGGGAAACATTAAGAAATGTGTTGATTTATTCATTTATGTATTTATTTATATTTATTTTTTATTCACCGTGATTTGAAAAGCTGTTGATAAGAGTCTCAGGCTGAGAATTGTTAGCAGTAGAAAGTGATCAGGATATTAATCGGTTCTAATGGTTTCATGTGTATAAGAGGAAGGCAAGAAGAAAGCATATCAATTAGAAAATTGTTGCTGTACTTCTGACCAGATGATGGACATGGAGAACTCTCTATAAAAGCTGATGAGAAGGTAAAGATATTCCTGAGGTGACTGGAAGATTTGTGTGTTGGCTGCAGGAGGGGACAGCTGGAAGTCAAGAGGAACTCCTTGCCTGAAGACTGGCTGGGGAGTTTGGGTGGAAATGCCTCTCATCAGAATAAAAAGAAGCAGAATTAGGACTGAAAATTGTGCATTTGTCTGAGGACAGACACACTGGTATACATCGCTTTCTTGCTACTAAAAGATGTTGTCTAGAATATTACCTAAGTGTTTCCAGTACATTCCAACCTGTGTTTTGCTTAGATGTCTAAAGGCCAATTACCTCAACTAAAGGAGGATGCTCTTAGGACTCAAAAATTTCAAGGAAACAAAGTCATTTTGAGACTCAAAGGAAATTGGATTTAGACCCAGATTTAACCCCTCAGATGTTAAGGCATCTCTGTCTTTTGGGAGCCTCGAAGTTTTCAGTGCCTTCCAGTGATTCGGTAACACTCTGCTCTTGGGTGATTGGCTGCCTCTGTGTACCCATGGCTCATATACCAAAAGAATTTTATTACCCGGAGGCACCTATTCTAGTGCTTCACAATCTATCACTTGGTGAGGAAGCTATATATTCATTTATAACAAGAGCAGTGGAAACATTGTTCTGCCAAGGGCTATTTGGATATTTATAGTATCATCTGCAGGTTACACAATATGGCAGACAGGCCACAGGCAGTCAGTGAGAAGCATCCATGTCTGTCCTGTCAGAATCAGACCATGTGATTTTGCAAACCTGATGCTTCACACGGGTCACCTTGTGCCCATCCCTAATTTATTGCTTAATGATTATTTTTCATGAATGGCAGAAGTTTAAGTAGCATCTCTACAACTTGTTGGCTATATGACCTTTCACAAATGTTAATGAATCAATTCTCTCATCTATAAAGTGAGAATAATAATACATATTATAATTTAATAAAAATCAAATATAAATAATAGGGAAATATAGAGAAAGATTATAAAATCTCACAGGCATTTGTTATGAACTTTTAAATTCATCTAATGTATGCCTGATACTCAGATGAGTTAAGTGGTTGTTGGTTCATAGTAAACATTATATAAACATTCATTGTTAGTATTTTTCTGGGGACACCAGGAATTAAACCTAGAGCCTGTACGTGTAAGGCATGGACTCCAACAACTACCCCTCAGACCCAAGAGTTAGCAATTATTCAGTAATTAGGGCCCCATTTACAAGCCTAACTCACTTAATCAAGTGCTTACTCAAGAGAATTGATCAGAGGATACTGAAGCAATATACTGAGATAAACAGAAGATGATTATATGTTTCAGGTATCTTGCAGACCAATTTCTAATAAGTATGTTAAGGGTGTTAAAGCTTACATACACTGATAAGCAATATTCAGATATCAGTTGTCCAAAAGCTCAGCTCAATTCTGCCACTGCCTACTTAAAGGAAGTATCTGATTCCAGGGTTTAAGGGATTAAGCTCCTAAATTGCCCTTTTTTCTCACTCTGGTTGAAGGCCCCAGACAAAACTATGGTTCTAACAAACCAATGGTAGATAAGAGACCTCTATAAGTCCCTTCTGAGACTTCAGTTCCCATTACAAGCCAGTTTATGTTCTTTGCTTCTGACCAACTGGCTATAAATCAAAGGTTCCCAAACAATCCCCCTCAGATTTGATTAATTTGATAAAAAGGCACTCCTAATTTAGGAAAACTGTTCTCTTAATAGATCACCAGTTTATTACAAAGGGTATAAAACCATATTAACAGACATAAGTGTATTAACAGATGGAAGAAATATATAAAGTGAAGTACATGTAAAAACTAAAGAGTCTCATAGATCCTCAAAGATGACCTTTCTTCCCCAAATTGTATATGATCATCAACCCAGAAGTTCTCAGAAGTCCTTGTTCATGAGTTTTTATAGATACTTTGTTACATAGGCTTTACTGGTGAGCTCAGTGCCCATTGGTAACTGAACTCAACCTTTAACACCTTCACTCTCTTGGAAGTCAGAGTTGTGGATCAGAGGGTGTCCAGAAGGTTTCTATCTCTTTATATTGCATTCCCTGGCAGACAGCTCCTACCATCTACTTAGAATTTACTCAAGCGGGCACCAGTAACATCTCTATTCCTTCCAGCCCTGAAATTTTAGCAGCCTCTCCTTACTTGTCTTTCCCAACTATTGGAGGCTCTTTCAGGACCAGGGGAATGAAACCTATCATTACTGGTTTTGGCATATCAAATACGCCACAGGTAGGCTTCCAGGCTCTACCTGTGCAGGCAGGATACTCTCTGTATCTTGCCAGGCTCTCTGAGAAGTATGTATGTATGTATGTATGTATGTATGTATGTATGTATGTATGTATTGCATGTATGTGTATATATATGTATGTGTGTATATATAACATATATAATACCATATATAATATAGTATAATATAATGTATAATATATAATATATAATATATATATTACTCTATGATTTGTTGCCTACTGTCTGAACTCCATCAAATATGGTGTGATAACTATGGAAAATAGGTAGAAAGTGCCGCACAGTCCAGAAAGCAGCCTGGAGCCCTGGAGCGTGGGGGAGGTTGGGTAATGGAGGTCAGCTGCCAGGGCTGGGCCCCTTGGGGCGGGGAGGGTTCTCAACCGCCCCCCTGGGGCGCTCTGAGTGCAAACAGCCTGGTGCAGAGTCCAGGTATATCAGTTGTCCGGATACATTATCCTTAATAGTGAAAAACTATTCTTTCAGCTTTTCACCATTAACAAATTATAAAAATATAGTTTATTAAGGGATGATCTATTTGAGGGAAGGAGTTTTTGGGCCACATCTGGCTGTGCTCAGAACTTCCTCCTGCTCTGTGCTCAGAGATTACTTTTTGAGGAGCTTGGGGAACCCTATGAAGTGCTAGGGATTGAACTAAGACTGGCAGGCAGCTGGCCTCCCACAAAACAACCACCTTACCCGCTGTTCTCTCTCCAGCCCCTAGGGATGTCTACGTTCTATTTACCACTTCATCTCCCACAGCACCTAACAAAAAAGTTTAATGTATGCTCAATTATTTACTAAATTAATGTATGTGCACAACTTATTAAGCAATTTACAAATAAATATAAAAACCAAATATTTTTGCCGCCTGTGTAAAAGCAGCTTATGTAACAGAACAAAAAGGGCTCTATATCCTTAGGGCAAGTTCCCCCCCCCAAAAAAAAAAACACGTCAAAAAGCACACACATTCCCTCAAGGTTAGGTTATGATGAAGCAATCACAGGGAAGGGGGAAAACAGATTAAAGAAAATGAGTAAAATAATTTCTTTAAAATTTAAAAGACTATCACAGAACTTCAATGGAAGAGCACATGCCTTCCGTGAGGAAGACCTGGGTCTGAAACCTAGTCCTGGAAAGGTAAATAAAATAAAAATAGAGTGATAGGGTGGAGAGATAGTATTATGGGTAGAGCACTTGCCTAGCAGTCAGATGACCTGGGTTCTCTCCCAAGATTGCCTTTAAATACCTATAGAATTTGCAATTCTATGAAGGCAGTAATTGTCAACAGGTAGTCCACTCATACAGTGTTTTTCTTTCATAGTGTTTTGTTTTGGAATCATACCCAACTTTGGTTAGTGCTTTCTCCCTGCTCCACTATTTAGAATTAATCAGGTAAATTCTAAAATTTACCTAATTAATGTCACAAGAGACTTCTTTAAACCCACAACACTTAGAAAATTTTATTGACTTTTAAAATCTGTGAGCCAGAACTGAAGACTATATAAGACTATCTTATATAATATCACAGGATAATAAAGAAGCCACTTTCATCCTTTTATTCCCAAAATTGTATATTCTTGCTATAGGAAAAAAATCTCTTGGTTTATTGGTTTCTAGTTCCAAAAACATACAGAGCTATATTACTTTTTCTCAGATTCATCACTGTTATCATCATATAACTAGGTTTTCAGTAGACTGTTGCACTATTGTATCAAACCAGAGTGTTTGGGATATAAGATTATTAAATGGCAGTGAAACATGTGGCTATGCATATATTACCTAGTTTAAACTTTCTTTGTCAGAAATATTGTTGAGTGCGATGTTTTGATGGTGAAAAAGTTACTCACCAAGTGCAGAGATTATATGGCTGATATAATTGTAAAGGAAAGATAAGTAAATAGCTTATATAAGCTATTCCAGTGAGTAAAAATTAAATATTTCAGGGCCAGAGAGACAGTACGGAAGTTAAAGTTCCTGCCTGACAGACAGCTGATACCAGTTCAACACCCAGCATCATATAAACCCCAAGTATCTTAGTGTGTAGCCTTTGGAGAGCCCCTGAGCACCACTGGAAATCTCTGCACTACAGGGCTCTTACATTGAACCAGAGAGGCACTGGGAGGATGATTCTGAGTACTGCTTGAGAGGGAATTTTAAAAAGTGCTTATTTCTTAGTGATGGAGTGTTCCAATGTGATTACTAGTCCTCAGACTGGTTGAACAGTTGTTCTAGTGACTGATGTTGTATTGATAACTCAGTATTGTGTCTGCTATTGTGCTGGGCTCTCAGCAGTGACCATTCTTGCTATTCATGTTATCAAATCCAACTTTCTTGGTGTCAAGACTGCTTTTCTATTGATGTAGGCCAGTCAAGCCACAGACTCAGGCCAAAATCCACCAAGCAGATTATCTTGTCCACCTGATAAGAAATTCCCTTAAGGGAAAATAATTTTGTGAGCATTCATGTGGATACAATTATTCTCATGTGCCCACTCTGAAATAGTTTTATTCATGGAATAATGTACGATGCATTCTCTTCATGTACTTCTTCCTTCTTTCTTGTCTTTGACCTTAAAATCAACTTCTATGATTATTTAATTAAGCCATTAACTGTTGAGTATAAACTGACACAATTTGTTGCTATACATATGCATTTTCTAGTTAAGGCTAACAACTAAATGCATCACATAAATTTCTGCTAGAAATATTTTCCTTCACAAAAGTTTTTCTGAGCATTTCAAAATATCCCCATAAACCTACAGTGATCTAATTTGTTGTGACAACATCCTATGTTGTGTCAGCTGAAATACGGGCCCATTTTTATGCTAAACATTATGCCTAAGACCTTCCACATGCAAGGCACATGCTCTATTGTTGAGCCACATCTTAGACTGACCTCTCTACCCCCTAATTTTTTTGATCTTTCAACTGATGACATGAGGTTCTCCACAAGGATTGAGGGAGAAATAACTCTACCAATAGTAATCACTATAGAAGTCAATCACACATGACCTTAGTCTTTTTGACCTACCAAAGTCCAATCTCAAATGCAGCACTTTCATTTGATGAAGCACTGTAATATATGACCATATATATGTCCTGCTTGAATATATAGACAAGATTGGCATATTCAGGGTGGTATGGCCATAGACTTGTTAAATATGTAATACTAGTTAATGAGATATATTTAACTCTTTTGGTGTTCTGTGGCCAGTTGTTCAATCTTCACTGAAGCACAGTAACAAGTTTGGGCATTGTGTTTTCTAAACAAAAGTTAATTCTCTGTAAAATAGCACACTGGTCTCTATCCAGATTTATGATTCTAAAATTTTGAGAGTAGTGAGGCTACAACTATCTGTGCTTAGGGATTATTCCTGGATTCTGTGCTCAGGGAATATTGGTGGTGGTGCTCAGAAGAATATTTATGGTGCCAGGATCAAACCAAGGTTGACTGCATGCAATATAAGCTCCTTATACCCTGTATCATCATTCTGGCCCTGTGATTCTCTTATTAAATTGCCAAAGGTACTGTCATCAAAGACCAATTACAATCCTATGTGTGACCCATCTAACTAAACTAAGAAATCAACTTGCATTTAGCCTGGACCTACTGCAAATGTCTTCTAGCTCTGACAACCAGCACAACTGGTAATCGAGGTAAATACGTAGTCAACGTGTGAAATAACACATTCAGATGCTGTCTCTCTGGCCTACAAAATTCAAAGAACTTCCACCAGTTGTTGTGATACTATCTTAGAATTAGCACTGTAGCACTGTTGTCTCATTGTTCATTGATTTGCTTGAGCAGGAGCCAGTAACATCTCCATTGTAGACTTGTTACTGTTTTGGCATATCGAATATGCCATGGGTCGCTTGCCAGGCTCTGCCATGCGGGCAGGATACTCAGATACCTTGCCAGGATCTCTAAGAGGGATCAAGGAATCAAACCTGAGTTGGCCATGTGCAAGGCAAATGTCCTACTCGCTATGGTATCATTCCAGCCCTTCTTAGTAGCAGAAAGAATAAAATATACTAATATGTCCTCGTTAGGATATCTCCACATCTCCCTACTGGACTCCTACAAATATCACTGGAGTAGCAAGCCCCTTAATCGACCTAGTGTTTATTTTCTACTCCCTAATGTGAATAAATGTTTCATGCATTCATTCTGAGTATTTTCTACTTTAGAGTCAAATCAGTACTGTCATCAATCCATAAACCAGTGTGATGCTCTATGGGAAGACATGTTCAAAGTTCCTTCAGACAAGCTCAGTTGTTTCTGATCATTTAATTTATTTCAAATAAATGAGGGGCTTTTATTAAAATGCAGGTCTTGAAATAGTAGGGCTTAGTGAGAATCATATTTCTGCATATCACCAGTGCTATGGTGGCACTGCTGATCTGCAGGTCATACTTTGAGTGAAAGGGACTAGTTTCTGTGGGAGAGCCAGAGAGTTAACGTATCACTGAGAACAGTCACTAGCGGAACAAAACTGCCTCTTCCAAGTGAAAAGCACACTCCTAGTGAGCTTGTCAGTTGATCACTTGTAATCACTTGTCATCCCATTATTTATCGATTTGCTCGAGTGGGCACCAGTAACGTCTACATTTGTCCCTGTCACATGCTAATGTAGCCCAATGGTGTCTGCTCACAACAGGAACGTGAAGAGCACCAAACCATTTGTTCAGGGTCTTAATGAAGAAGTCCGACCATCTCGTAGGTGGGCAACCAGGTGTTCTTTTGGAATCCAGTTAGTAATGGCCGTAGTCCAGCAGTCCAACGTGTCAAAAATAAGATGGGGCCAGACACGTAATGCGATTTACAGACGACCTCTGGTCAATTGATAAGAGAAAAAGTAAGATGCCAAATCAGTATCTGCTTATCAGTTTGCAAGATTTATGTTGGACATGCCCCAATAGAGACCACAGTTTGCAAAAACAAATGCAGTCACCAACTGATTAAGTCTGTGCTTATATACTTTTGTTCTCCAAGAGTAATTGATCTTCTGCATAAATTAAATTAGGAGGTAAGAGAATGAATTAGGATTAGCACCTTGCATACTTCAATTTTTTGAAGAAGGAATGAACTCTTCTAGCATTGTCATTCTTAAGTAAAATGTGTTAACAGTCTAAATGTACTCTTTAGTTAAAAAAGATAAGCTGGGTGGTTCCACTTGGCCCTTTCTGTAACAACAGCCCTCAAGGTATAGATAAGTATCCAGAGTGTCTATTATGTATAATGTGTCTATTGTCATGTATATCTACACTTTCCAACCATCTGAAAACTAAAGAGATAAATACAGCATGGAATTTTAGATTCACTGGGATTACTTAATGGAGTTTAACTTCACTTACTAGTGGAGTGTTTTAAACCCTTACTCTTATATGTTAGGTCCATATATATTAGTGTTTGCATAAGTTTTTAAATGGTGTACTTGAGTGTATACTATAATCTCTGAAAAGTCGAATAATGTTTATATGATATACAGTCACTCTGATAAACATTTTGGGGCAATGCTTGGAGAAAGATGCATAAATTTTTTCATACTCGTGAAAACTTAGGCTCCTTTTTGGTGCCCATGTTTACCCGTCATCAAGGCATTCTTTATCAGCATTGTCTATTTCTAGTGATTTGAATAAGGAGTCAACTTTCTTCTTTGGCTTCCAACATCAAAAGCAAGACAATCCTAGTTATTCATATAAGTTTATCTTTCTTGTAAACTTGGGTTTTTTGGTGGTTTATTTCTATTATTTAATTTTATTTTGATTGTTTTATTTGTTTCTTTGATAGCTATGCTGGAGCAATAGCACAGTGGGTGGGGCATTTGCCTTGCACTCTACTGACCTGGGTTCAGTTCCTCTGTCCCTCTCAGAGAGCACAGCAAGCTACCGAGAGTATCCTGCCCACACGGCAGAGCCTGGCAAGCTACCCGTGCCCAAAACAGTAACAACAAGTCTCACAATGGAGGTGTTACTGGTGCCCGCTCGAGCAAATTGATGAACAATAAAATGACAGTGCTACAGTGCTACAGTGCATGGCTGTGCTCAGAGATTACTCATGGTTCTGTGCTTAGTGATCACTCCTGGTTGTGTTCATAGGACCTTAAATGTGCTGGGCATAGAACTCAAGTTGGCCACATACAAGGCAAGTGCTTTACCTGCTATAATATCTCTCTGGACAATTATTCTATTATTTTGTTGCCATTTGTATTTATATTTTAGAAAGTTTCCCCATAACCCCAAACTTCTATACCCTGAATCTGTTACTTTTCTTTCAAAACTAGTGAAAAAGCATTTGTTTCCTTCTAGATATTCAGAGAAGTTAAAATTCAGAATGCTCTGATGATAAAGAAATACTTGATTTTTAATATTTCAATAAGGCATTTTAGCCATTACATTAATAATAAATCCTATTGTTTTTATCTAGAATATGATATGTGGTCATCATTTGGACAAGGATTCTTTCTAAGGAGGTGGAGGAATCACAATCTAGCTTCCATGGAAATTATCTTAGATTAATTTCCAAGCAGAACAACATTAAAATGCACAATTTTCACCTGCATAATGTTGCCCTGGAAATCACTGTCTCCATTTAAGTACTGTTTCTATTTAGCAAAGATAAAAAAAAATGTATCAAAGTCTAATTCTCTAGACAGGTACCATCGAATGTATATGCATGTCCCAAATAGAAAGGCAACTTCACCAAAGCCAGTTTTCAGCTTGTGAAATAGTTTATAATGGAATGCTAATTTTCTTGACATTAATGCATGTTTATTTATAAGCAACCAAAAATGATTGAAAATAAAAAGTGTCAAGTAATAAATTATGGGAAATAGACATACTGAAAAAAGTGAAATGATATAAAACCACATACAAAAAATAATCAAGGCTTTTTTTTCTAAATAGATGCCTGATTGCTTTTATATTCTCCCTGAAGGCTTCTTTTCAAACTGAAAGGATATATTACACAAAAAATATAAGTTTTCATTAATCTGTAGAATGACATTTTTGTAATAAAAAGAGAAATATGCTTAATATTATAGGCTGGTCAGAGTGGCAAAAACCAGGAGACTAGAAGGAAGTTTGTTGTGTCATCCTTAATTTGTGCAGGCAGATATTAGGAAATTTAAGACAAAAACTGCACTTTTCTAGTGAAAATGAGCTTATGAAAATCAACCCTTCATGGTAAATTTAGTATTCCTTAAAGTAATATCGATTACTTTAGTTGAGTTGGTAAAATAACTGCTTAATAACCCCTATGTCTAAACTTTAACTGGTATGGGGCAAAACAGTAGCCTAGACATAGATAGCTCTTTGTAGACATCAATTATGTTTTAATGTTCAGAGGAATCAATGCTTAAATCATCCTGAACATGGAAATGCATTTTTAATATTTGGTTTGATATTTTTAATACAACGTATGATCATAAGTCCTAGGTACCTAAGACACTACAAATAATCAAAAAAGACCATTTAACCACATCACTTATTATTATCACTTGTGTCTGCATTGGTATTTGCCTGCCTTCTGCAAGTAAAATGCGTACATCTGAGACCAGTTCTTCTAATTGTAAGTGGATTTCATTCCTCTCCCTCCCTCAAGGATATTGCTCCAGAATCCTACATTTCTTTTACATCTCTGTTTCTCTGTCTAAGATCACAAATATCCTTTCCTACTTTCTGTTTCAAAATCCTCATAGACTTCATTTTCTCATCAAACACTGGTTAATTTCTCTGAAACTTGGTACAACAAAACTTCTCATAGTTGCTTGTATTTAGTGTTTTTGTTTCATCTTCATTTTCTCTTGACTCCACCCCATTCCATCTCTACTTTTCAACCAGCATTTCAGACAATACTCTTGTCAAGATAGTCCTAGAATTTATGTTGTCATATTCAATGGATTGTTCTTTGGTTAATGGTATTCAAGCTTCTCAACACTAGAAAATTGGTTACTTCCTCCTATGACATGCTCTTCTTAAGAAAATGCCCACAGTACTCTTGTCACTGCTTCCTTCTTCATCTGTCCCTTAATCTCTTGCTGTTTCCTCTTCACCTCCTTAACCTTCATCTTTGGAATAACCTAATCTCATGTAGCTTTTTCTATAGATACTTCTTTGAAACATTAATATTTTTTTGAAACATAATTTTATGTTCATGAATGCAGAGACTTCTAAATACTCTCAAATTTAACCATTTAACTAGACCTCTCTTCCGGGGACTGTATGCATATAACGATTGCTTACTTGAAATCTTCACTTGTGTATCCAATTGATTTCTCGAACTCACTATATTTAAACCTGAACTCACTATAAACCTGATTTCTCTCCTGAATCCTCTCACTGCCCTCTTCAACTCAACTTACTCTGCTCTATCCTTTCCGTTTCTTAGACAAAACCTTTGGAATCAATGTCACTTTCTTTCCTTTGTTCACACTTCTAACTTTAAACTCTCACCAAATCCAATCAATCACCTTTAAAATATTTCAGATGTCAATTATTTCTCACACACTTAACCACTCCTGTCCTTGTACAAGCTACCATCATTTACTATCTTTTGGAAAGATTTAGTAACAGGTCCACAGAAATCTTTCCTTTCCTTTGCTCTTATAAATAGACAAACTGTAGCATAAATTTTCATGGAATTCTTGAATTGGCTATCTTAGAAGCAGACCTTGAGATGGAAGCTCTTGGTAACATTATGTATTTAGGAGGTGTTTTTAGAGGAGCCATTCAAGAGAGAAGGAAGAGCACTGAGTGGAAGAGTCAAGCACCATGTTATTTCAAACAGTGCCTTACCCTCCACCTAATCACTCAGGGAAATTTGGAATACTATAAAATTTCCCTAAATTACACCCTGCAAAGCAACTGGACTAGCATAGTCCCCTACCAGTTATTTGCTTGAAACCATTCTTCTTGCTACTCCTTCAGCAAGTCAAGCAATTATGTCTATTTCACTATTCTCCCGCTGAGATAAACAGATGCACATTGGCTCACTCCTTCTTAGGCTCTGCACTAATCTAACCTATCCCAGAAACCTCTCCTTCCTCCCTACCTAAAAATAGACAACCCTATCCCCCACTTTTGTTTTCGATGTTCAATTTATTTCTAATCTCCCTTAGCACTCAGGATCTCTTGATATAAATGTTGATCAAGCTGACTTCTCCCTCTGGAATGCAAGTCCTCCACGGCCAAGAGTTTGTTTTAATCATTGCTCTATCCCAGAGTCTGGCAAAATGCTTGTTCTACAGCAAACCCTCCATAAATATTGATTGAAGGAATGAGAACAAATGGATCCATGCACATCATGGACAAGATTGATCTTTACAACAACTGGGGTCTTCTCCTTTAAAACTAGGAGAGTTGAACTGTTTCTTTTTCTTATATCAAGTCACTGTATCACTGTATCACTGTCATCCCATTTTTCGTCGATTTACTCGAGTGGTCATCAGTAACGTCTCTACTACACTCATCCCTGAGATTTTAGCAACCTCTCCTTACTCGTCTTTCCCAATGATTAGAGGCTCTTTCAGGTCAGGGGAATAAGACCTATTGTTACTGTTTTTGGCATATTGAATACACCACGGGTAGCTTGCCAGACTCTGCTGTGCGGGTGGGATACTCTCGATAGCTTGCCAGGCTCTCCAAAAGGTATGTATATAACTGTTACTGTATTTTTGATAAGAATACGCCAATGGGAGCTTCTCAGGTTTTCCAAGAGGGAGAACTTGGCTAGTAGATGTCTGGGAGCTTGGTTTTATAGTCTCTGGATGTTGGCCATTGATGGGATTACATGGCACTGGGGGCAGTTTCTGGATGTGACTGCCTAGCTACTGGAAAATGGAGGATCTGGGTGGAAAAGGCCCAGTCCCGATCTGAGTAGCCTTGGAGATCTCAGCCCCAGGTCCCGCACACTTGGGTTCCTCTGCTGGTTCCCTCATATCAAGTCATCGCCCTAAAATATTAAGAAATGCCTTTCCTCCCTATTCTCTCTTCTATAATTTATAAAGAAAAGAAACTCATGGAAAGTGCAATAGTATTCATTTTAAGCTCATTCTGCAGGTTAGTGAATATACCCCCTTGTCCATTTGCAACTGAGAAAAGAGAACTTCTTTCATTGTTAGTAAACACACAATTCTGGTGAGCAGAATCCTGACACTGTAGGGAACAAAGACAAAACAAAACTTGTATGGACAAGATTTCCTAGGCACCAGAAATGAGCTGATTTCTGGTCTGTTGTTTGTTCCATTCACTCTTTCTCTTTCTCTCTCTCTCTCTCTCTCACTGTCTTCTCTCTTCCTCTCTCTCTCTTTCCCTCTCCCTCTCTCTCTCCCTTTCTCTGTCTCTCCCTCTCCTCTCTTTCTCAAAAACTTTAAAATTCTGAAAATAATGACAGATACTGAGCAGAGACAAAAGTAAAGTTTTTTTTAATTTCTTAGAAAACCACTCATTCACCATCTTAAAATCACTTTACTTAGACATTTCTAAATAGTAAAGGAAAGCTACTAGGAGAGAGTAAAATAATATTGTTAGCAGATCAATAGACCAGCACAGCATGGAGTTGGAGTAATGCTGGAGCAAATGGTAGCAAACTTTACTTCTGAAAAAGTAATGTTAAGGAGTTGTCTTTGAAAACCAAGAAAGAATAAAAGAAATGTATGTTCACAAATCCAGGCTCACTCTCCTCAGATATGCTTCAGTTTGTATCACATCTACTGTGCACACAGTCCAAACAGTTGTAATAAGAAATGCATATGTAGAACTCCAAGAAAATTCATTATGTTCTCAATTTTCCTATATTTTAAACATCAAGTGAGTTGTATCCCTATAGTATCCCCTAGAAATGACCCCTTCCTTCCTAAAGTTGTTTAAATGACATGTCTAAATAAAAGAAGTAGAATAATAGGGAAAACCGGTAATCAATTGCAATGGCAGTATAAACTCATGGGCATTGTTATTCTTTGGCATTTGGTTTATATATTGCAATACTAGTATTTTGTTTCAAAGTGAGATTGGAGACCCTCTTCTACACAGCCCCATCCCCCAAGTGGCTTCTCAATCAAGGTGTTCTCTTAACATCATCTCTGTTTTGGGCTAGAGTAGGAGTTTCCAAATTTATGTCATTTATCAACCCTTTCCAGAAAACAAGTGTATATTCTTTGCAGTGTCCTTCCTATAAATCTACATTCCTACATTCCTTAAGAAAATGAAGAGAAAGCAACCACCAGTTGCATCCTAAGCTGTAATCATCCCATCCTCTGGGTCTTTCAAGAGGGATGTATCACAGTCTTCCAGAAAGACTGTTAAAATTCAGTTAATTTTAATAATGACCCTTTTTCATAATCATAATATGGCCTTTAGAGACTCCAAGAAATGACACCTGTCTTGTGAAGAAAAGAGGAGACTGAAAAGCAAGTCTTGTCCTGGGACAAAGAATGTCTTAGCTTCAGAGGGCTATGATAACAACCATGGTCAGGTGGCTTAAAGAGCAGAGATGTATCCTCTCACAGTTCTGCAGACTGCACATCTAAAAAATCAGGTGTGAGCAGAGCTGGTTTCTCCTGAGGTTATACAGAAGAATCTGTACCATGCATCTCTCCAAGCTCTGGGGTTTGTTGGAAGCCTTTGGCATCTCCATAGGCTATGGCTACAAAACTCCAGTCTTCATGTGATGTACTCCCTATGTCATCATTATTGCACTAAAATTTCTCCTTTTTTTAAATAGTGAAACCATCACAGTGAATCACAGTGAATTTTAATCCAACCTAATGACCTCATTAGACTTACTCATATGAGAAGGCCTTAATTTCAAGTAAGGTTACATTTTTTGATACTGGGAATGAGGTCTTCACTTCTTTTGGAGAAACATGATTCAATTTAGAAGAAAAGCAGACATCAAGTTCAACTATAATAAATAGAAACTAGGACCCCAAAACGTAATGACATCATTTCTTAAAATTAATGGGGGCATTCCTTCCATTTAAAACTTCTTAAGAGGCTCTGCATTTGGAGGGAGACTCTAATTGACTGCAAAAATTTCAATTGGCTAGTAAACAGAAAATAGTCAACCTCAAAGGAAGTTAAGAAATAGGGATTTTCATTTTTTAGAAAAGTAAGGCACACTGAAAGACCTATAAATAAGGAAATAATATGCCCTGACTTTATTCTAAAGGAAAGCACTGTCACTGTACTGTTGTTAGCACTGTCGTCCCATTGTTCATTGATATACTCGAGTGGGCACCAGTAACATCTCCATTGTGAGACTTGTTGTTACTGTTTTTGGCATATCGAATATGCCATGGGTATCTTGCAAGACTCTGCCATGCGGGCGGGATACTCTCAGTAGTTTGCCTGGCTCTCCGAGAGATGGAGGAATTGAACCCGGGTCGGCTGCGTGCAAGGCCAGCACCCTACCTGCTGTACTATAGCTCCAGTCTAACGGAAAGCATTATTTTAGAATTTCAATGTCACACAAAACTATGTATAACTATGAAGATCGAGTTAATTCAGCATTAAGGTTTTTATCACAGAAAAATAATCCAAAAATTATCAATGTGTGCTACCAAAAAATAACTTGGAGTCCTAGAACACTAAGACACCCACAACATCCTAATTTGTATTACATGTCTAACCAGGAGTATTAACAGACAAAAATACATCTTAACCATTTCCAGTGACATCTAATGTAGAATCAAAATAAGTATAGTTTTAAAATATAGCCCTTTACAAAGAGTTTAGGTTTTAAGTAAAAAGAGACCAAAGAGCTAGTATAGCAGCAAAGTCACTTGCCTTTCATGCAGTTTGATCTCAGCAGCACATGTGGCCCCCTGAGCACTGTCAGGAGTGATCCCTGAATGCAGAATGAGGAGTTTTTTGACTCCTGAGGATTGCACAGTGTGTCCTAAATGCCCCCTCCCCTGCAAAGGCAAAAGTGATTTAAACAATTCCTTCTTTGATTCCCCTCTTCCACACCAACTAGAAGGTGTAAAGACCCTGTTGTTTTGCCACCCAGTTGGGTCAGGGAAGTTTCTTGGCTGAACTCTAAAAGAGAACTTGTGGGTGCACAGCTTTCAGAATCCTAGAAATGAACACACAATCTTTAAAGTAAAGAGTTGGTGCCTTGTTCATAACATCATGAGATCTCAATAAATAGTAAAAAACAAATCAGTATAAAAACCCAAGAAATGGTTTTTCAATTTCCTCATCTTGATGCTTGAAAAACTGTGCAGTGTATTAGCTACTAAATAGGCATGTCCTTGTACACTGCCTTTTGTGTCACTAATGAAAGGGCATGCTTTTTTTTTTCAAATGCCAAAAGTCCCACAAAGGAAATCACTAAAAATTACACACTCATACCACCCCAACACCCCTCCCTTCCAAAAAAGAAAGAACAGCTTTTTATTATAACCACTGGACATCTTAATCCAGGAAGAATTCTCATCATATTATAGACTGATGCTGTTCGAACAAAGCCTACTACAAATCAAGACCGCAGTACATCTTTCCCAGTTGTCCCGAATTTAAAAGCACCAAGTTACCCTGCTGTGTATTTCTTTTTTCAGTTCAAAGCTTAAAGAAGCTGACAAGAGAAACTGGCCCGTATAGTTCAACTGACTTTAGTAAGAAACAGCATGTTCACTGGGTAAATATAAAAGTGAGTCTTAGACCTTTCAAGGTCCAGGATTTCCATGTTAGTTGACCTGCCAGAAAATGAACACAAAAATAAATAAAAGTCTTATGTACATATCTTGACAATACCCATAGGGAATATTGGTGCCCCACATTAAGATCATACTAAGAGTAGAAACTTTAAAAATAAATGTTAAAAAAGTAAATATCAATCCTTTATGTGATATACATTTAAGGTCAGTGAACTCTCTTTAATGTCTTGTATCTATTTATTCTCTTAGGTTTCAAATACATACCTATGTTCTGAGTCCTATCAATTCATTTTTCTTTGATAGAAGGTTATCAGTATAAAAATAAAACTTCTTTTTGGGGATAATTTGATGTAATCCAATACACTTCTTCACTTCAAAAATGGCTTGGTTTATTGTCGCAGTCTAAGAGAGATACTTTGTGAGGTAGCACTGGATTGAGTGAATTACTGGAAATTTTGGTATACCAAAGGCTCACAGAGTAAGGGCTGCTTTTGATGAAATGGTCAATCAATACTAATCTGTTTGATGCATAGTGAGAATGCAAAGACCATGTCCTTGGGGAACCAAATTACTTGGGATAAGTTGTTCAGGGACTACAAAGACAAAAGCAGTGTCTAGTATGTGTGTTGCAGTCAACACATCTTCTCTGTGTTCACACACTCTTTCAGAATAATAAAGCATGCTTCAGAGTTGAAAAAGGAGTGAAGGGTTTGAAAAATCTGGGATTGGGGAGGAGTGAATGAAGAACTGGTTATGAAATAGGTATGGTTGAAAGGAGGAGATAAACAGCTTGCTCTGGCCGCTGTTCTCTATGCCCTTGCCTCAGAGCTAAATAGCACCCTGGAATAAGGCTGCTTATACACACACAACTTCCCACTAAGTTTCTGTTCATTCTGTTTCTCTGCCTAAGATAAGGAATGGTATTCAGGAGTCAGTGGATAGCAGATTTACTCTAAAAATCTAAATGTGTGTAGAGACACAGGGTTAAACCCTCCAGAGTAAAAGAATATCCTCAGGAAGGGGAGGGTAGGAAAATAAAGGCCCCCTCCCTGGACTGCAGTGTGGTGATTCTGAATTCTGGCTCTCATTGCCTTCCTAAGAAACTCCACTGGGGTTGAACTACAGGTGGGTACGAAGGCCACCACTCCTTAACTCAGTAATTACTGACATCTCTTCCTTTTCTCCTTTGTGCTCCAAAATCTACTTGTGTGAAAGTCCTTATCTCAGGGTACACTTTAGAAAATCTAGAAATATATTCAGATGAGATAAAGAATGATATTGTATGATCTGATCTCTGTAGACATTGCCAGCAAGAGAAACTACTTCTGCTCAGTCTCAGCAGTTCTTCAGCCATAACCAGTTGCTTGCAGTGCTTCTAATGTGCACACTTGTCCACATGAAAGGTCAGTGTGCTTCACGGTGGGAAGATTGTCTCCCTTTGCCCTCTGCTTCAAGTATTATTTACCCTTTGAGACATTGTCCAGATATGACTCCTCTCTGAAACCCCTTTAATGCCAACCTTACTAGGATCTGGCAGACTTAGGCAGGCCTTTCTCTTCACCTCTATGCCTTCTACCCTGGATCTCCTTACACCAGGAGGGACAGATGGTCTAACTGACTGTCACTTACATTGGGACTCTTTAATGGCAAGCCAAGACTACCTCCTTTTCTCTGAGTGCCTGGACTTAACCATGGATTTTATACAAATAAATGTTCAAAACACATTTTGAAATAATATAACCACTATGATTTTGGTTTTCTAGTTTCCTAACCTATTAGGAATCCCTGCATCTGTATTTTAATATCAGTAAATGTTGTCCTTACTCTCAACTTAATTTATCGGGGCTGAAATGTACAGTATTTGATTATCCTCCTAAGTATGAAAGAAATCTGTTTCTCTACTGAGGCCCAGTCAGAAACAGCCTACGTGGTATAATTTCACTCTCATTGTGATAGTAGATCTTTTGGGAACTATATTTTTCTTCTTACCACATATTTTGTCATGATAGCCTCGTTCTCAAAATTTCCAGCTGCTTCCATCCGTATTTTAATGCCATTCACTTCTTTTTTCTCATCTCATCAGTTTAATTCTTATAGATTTCCCCTCATCTTGCCTGTCTCCAGAGTCAGAACTTTTGTTTGACTTAAGTTCTTGAATTTATTTCCCACTTGCTGCTTAAGTAAACTAAACAGCGAAGTATGAAACTTCAAAGAATAAATTGCAAAATACCCCCACTAAGTGTTTGGCTGACTCAGATGAGATGGACCCTATTGTTTTTATCTGACACAGCCCGATTTACCATCCTTATTTCAAAACCTTTCTTTTGCTTTCCCTTCCCCTTTCTCTCTAACTTTTTAAGTAGGAAACTTTATATTACTTCCTCAGTTTCAGATTTCCCAGAATTGTTCTGGTAACAGCTGCACTCATTCAGTGCTTTCTCTACCCTTCTGCCCCTGAGTTTTCTGACAAAGTTTGAATTCTACCAAGTTAGCTTTTTGTGTAGTATGTGTCTTTGGTGTTCCACAGATGACTTAAACTCATATTAAAAATTAAACTCATCATTGGGGCAGGAGCAATAGCACAGCAGGTAGGGCATTTGCCTTGCACGGGGCTGACCTGGGTTTGATTTCCAGCATCCCATATGGTCCCCCAAGCATTGCCAGGAGTAATTCCTGAGTGCAGAGCCAGGAATAACCCCTGAGCATCACCAGGTGTGACCCAAAAAGAAAAAATAATAATAATAATAATAATAATAATAATAATAATAATAATAATAAAACTCATCTTCTTGAATCACCATGAGAAAAGTTACAAAGCTTTCAGGTTTAAGTCTCAGTCATACAATGATCAAACACCCATCCCTTCACCAGTGCACACGTTCCACCACCAAGAACCCCAGTATACCTCCCACCCAGCCTCAACAGTGGCTGTGTGGTTTTGGATTTCTCGTATTTTAGTAATTAAGTCCAGAGAAATTTCTGCCAGAAGTCGCATCACTGCAAGCTCGTACCTCTGTTTAGTGGGCCTTATAAGATGGCGGTTGCCGCGCCACCAGCAAAAGGAAAGGCTGAGAGAGAAAAACCTTTCCCTTCCTGGGGTGGCAAGGAGCTATAGCTTAGTTCACAGTCTAGAGGCATTTATGCAAGAAGTCGCTGGCTTCCAAAATTAGTAAGTGGGCCTCTGGGATCATGGTTGTTCAGGAGCAAAGGAGCCATTCTTGTGGGGCCACTTCTTTGGGTTTCTTAAACACAATTGTTGGACTCATCTATGACTCTTTCCTCTCTGGATTTTTTTTTTTTAACTTTTTAGTGAGTCACCGTGAGAACAGTCACAAAGCTTTCAGGTTTAAGTCCCAGTCATACAATGATCAGACACCCATCCCTTCACCAGTGCACATGTTCCACCACCAAGTACCCCAGTATACCCCCCCTTCTACCCTCCGCCCTGCCTGTGTTGCAGATGATTTTCACTTACTCTCTCTTACTTTGATTATATTCAATGTTTGGACAGAAAAAACACTATTATTATTTGGAATTTTCCCCCAACAATTAGACCTGCTGAAAAGGCATCATTTGATAATCTGTTTTCTATTGCTGATAATGAAGAGCATATGATTTTAGATTTCTGGTATTTTAGTAATTAAGTCCAGAGTGATTTCTGCCAGAAGCCGCTGGGTTCTGAAATTGGTCTGTGTGCCTCTGGGATCATGGCCGTTCAGGAGCAGAGGAGCTGTTTGTGGGTTGCCACTTGGGGTCTCGTCTGGGCAGGGAGCAGTGCCAGTACTGCTCCCGCCCATCCTGAGATTTCCCATGTGCCTCTCCACTGCAAGGTCATACCTCCATCCACTGGGCTCTGAAAGATGGCGGTCGCCATGCTGCTGCTGCCAAAAGGAAAAGCCCAAGGGACAAAAACCTTTCCCCTCCCAGGGCGACATGGGGCTATAGCTTAGGTCACAGTCTAGAGGCATTTCTGCAAAAAGCCGCTGGGTTCTGAAATTGGTTTGTATGCCTCTGGGGCTCTCTCTATAGTTTTAGGCATTAGATTCTGCTCGGATATTCAACACTATCTTTCAAGCCTGCCTTCTAGGGGCAAATGCTAGATCATCTATTTTCCCATTGCTCACTTTGTATATCAATAAAGGTCGGGGAAATAGTCCTAGTCCCCACATACCAGAGCCATGTTTGTGGAAGCTCATGGTCACCAGGATTATATCTGGAGAAGGTGGGGAGACTGCACCTCCTCCATCTGGGGCTCCATGGTGATATCGGCTCGGTTTGAGGCCCAGAGCATTCTCCGGTATTGCGTTGCCACCAGTCAGGATTCTTCACTGCTGAGTGTGGCAAGCTACTCTCTGCTTTTCCTTGTAACTAATTGGATACAAAATCATAAAGAATTTACCTTCAAAAAATCTATTGTATCTCTATAAACATTTTCATCTTTATCATTACTATTTCTAAAGGCTCTCCTTACATTTATTTGATTTCACTGCAGTATCTCCCTAATTGGTCTTTCCATTTGAGTCTCCATTTATTCAGTTCACTCTGTTCATACAACTAGGTGAATTTGTTAGTGTCATTATTCATCATTAAGTACCAGGGAGAACCTTGAATGGAGGCCTAGAAACCTAACACTAACTCATCATTTTTAACCCCCAGGGTCTCTCTGTACTTTTAAAGGTGAAAAATGGACAAAGTAATCTATGCCTTGTCCAATTCTACAGTAGAGGTATTTTTAAATACCTCTACTGAAATATTAGATACTTCATAAAGTTTAACAGTTTAAAGTGCACAATTCAATATTTTAGTATATGTCCAGAATTATATTACAAAAAATCACATAACTTTAGAACATTTTTATCACTCCTAAAGGAAAACCATTCCCTGAGCCCCCACTATTTTTCCAAACCTTACCGTGTAAACCTAAATAATCACACTTTTACTTTCTATTTCCATCATTACCTAAGTGGGGAATTTCATATAGATTAGATAAATCAATATGTGATCCTTCATGTCTGGTTACTTTGATTTACATAATCTTTCCAAAATTTAGTCACACTATAACATGTGACAGTATTTTTTTATTGAATCACCATGAGATATACAATTACAAAGTTGTTTATGATTGAATTTTTGTCACTCAGTGTTTCAACACCCATTCCTTCACCAGTGTTATTTTTCTGCCTCCAGTGTTCCCAGTTTCCCTCCAACCCCCCACCCCAGCCTGCCACTATGGCAGATATTTCTCCCACATCTCTCTTTCTTTCTCATAATCCCCCGCCCACCTCTTTTTTATTTAGGGACTGCAGTTTGCAACACTGTTCGTGAAGGGTTAAAACGCATATCGCTTTACCTCCTTTTAATATTCAGGTCTTGTCCAGAGTGATCATTTCCAACTATCATTGTCATAGGTGTCCCTTCTCTGTCCTGATTGCACTCTCCCCATTCCTTGGCAAGCTTCCAACGATGGACCAATCCTTTTGGCCCTAGTTTCTATTATATTTGAGCATTAGTCTCATACTGTATTTTTTTTATATCCTACAAATGAGTGCAATTTTCTGTCTGTCCCTCTGACTCATTTCACTCAGCATGAAACATTCAATGTCCATCCATGTATAAGCAAATTTCATGATTTCATTTTTCCTCATGGGTGTGTAATAATCCATTCTGTGGATCTGTAGATGTACCATAGTTTCTTTATCTGCTCATCTGTTTGGGGGCACTTAAGTTGTTTCCAGATTCTAGCTATTTGTGAATAGTACTGCAATGAGCATAAGAATGCAGACAGTTTTTCTGAATTGTGTTTTTGGCCCCCTAAGGTATATTCTCAGGTCAATACTACTGGGTCAGATGGAACCTGAATTTCTAGTTTTTGAGGAATGTTCATTTTGTATAGTTTTCCAAAAAGGTAGATCTAATCAACATTACCACCAGCATTGAATGAGAGTCTTTTTCTCCCTACATCCACACCAGCACCAGTACTTTAATTTTTATGGTTGAATAGGTACCCATGTCTGAATATGTATCACATGTTGCTCATGTATTCATCAATTTGTGGGCACTTGTAATTTAGTTTTGTGGCTAGTATGAAAAATGCTCCTCTACAGATCAAAAAGATTAGACATTATTCTTTTCATCATAATGAAGGGTACAAATACTTTTTATGTGGTGGCAAATTTATTTAAAAAAAAAAAACTCCCTCTAGTATTTGAAATTTGAAATCTAGTATTTGGTTGTTTGAAAAAGTAAAAGGATAAATCATCACAGCTTGTAATCTGAATGCCTGGATACAGAAAAAAATTTGCTCACAGCCCTATACCCTTGTTTCACACCATTCCCATATACTAAAATGTAAGTTTCCAGAAAGTTCGAATCTGTTCATTGTCTTGCACAAATATTGATGCCTGAGTGAGATTCACTAGAACCAATCTACCTTTTTCAGTGTTCTTCACAAGGAACCTGTAAATAATAATGAAATCCCCATTACATTAAGTTCATAGTATTAAACTCCATCTTTATATGTGGATGAGGAACTTATAATGGACAAATCTGCTAATAGAAATCAAAGGTATTGCATTCCTTAAAAAAAAAAAAACTTGAAGTATCTGCTACTGCTTTCAACTGTGTAGCCATGTCTATTAAAAGCCACTTGTAAATAGCTAACTTCAGCTCTGGCATGCCATAGATTAGGCATATTTGTTTTCCAGGGAAGATTATAAATAGAGGGGGGAGGGGGGAGAGAAACAGAATGTATTTTGCAAATGAGCCCAGATGGAAAACTAACAGATGGCCATGCACTGTATTTTGTGTGTTCAGACCTACATTTAAATTAAAAATTTTCATAATTATGATTAACGTCTGTAGCAACACTGGTTTTCCTGTGGCGGCATCATATATCATGTATCGGAGGTATTGAATAGAACATTTTCATGAAAAGGTTTCAGACTTCATACAAATTTTGGTACTTGCCTGCCCTATACTTAAGAAGGAAACAAAACAAAACCTCACTCAGCAATGGCAGAGAGTGCTGAGAAAACTTGAGTTGCAAGTGGACTTTCTAAAATAAGCCCGTCTGCCGCCATCTGGCTTTTCCTCCCATGTTAAAACTCACAGTCAGTCATTCCCTGCAGAAGGGGAACTAAAGGATCCTTTTTGCATGACTATTTCTTTTAGATATCAATGTAGAGACCTTTCTCTTGGATACACTTTTTTAAAAATTTCTTTCAATAAAGGCAATACAATTATTTTCTAATGGTAGATATGTTGTATTTTACCCAGCACCATTTGCTTCTTCTTTTTTCCCCTTTTTACTGAATTATTCCATGTTATCTTATTCCACTTTTCAAAGGTAAGCAGTGAAGAAAAAGTCCATATCATGTCTGTCCTAGAGTCACAGCCTAGGATCCAGCAAGATAAGAGAATGAGGTCTAGTTTGCTCTTTGTAGGAAATTTGGTCGACTTGGTGATCTTTGCAGTAGTGCTGTGCTCCTTGTGACAAGTCATTCTCCATGTTTTGAAAAGGAATTTGTATTGTTCTTCAGAAGGTATCTCTTCTCCACCTCTTTTAGCTCCCCCATGAGGCTCTACTCTGCGATATATCCAGGCTGCTTCCCATTTGGATATTTCCTTATCCTTGCTTTCTATTTCTCTTACATACTCTGCCACCCTACCCCCCAGTTTGGATTCTCACTTTTATAGTTTAGTTAAGACTGTTTATTTTGTGATGCAATTTCTGGCAGATATTTCTCTGGACTTAGTTACTAAAATACTAAAATACAGAAATCCAAAACTGTGCGGCCGCTAGTGCGGCCACTCGACCTCATATCTCTTCATTCTCAGCAATGGAAAACAAATTATCAAATGCTTCCTTTTCAACAGGTCGACCTTAGGTGGGAGAAACTCCAAACAATAATAGTGAGTTTTGTGTTGATATATTGAATATAATCAAAGTAAAGGGAAAGTAAAGTGAAATTTACCAGTTACACAGGCAGGATGGGGGGCTGGGGTAGTGGGGGGAGGGGGAGAGGTATACCGTGATTCTTGGTGGTGTAATATGTGCACTGGTGAAGGGATGGGAGTTTGAGCATTGTATAACTGAAACTTAAACCTTAAAGCTTTGTAACTTTCCACATGGTGATTCAATAAAAGAATAATTTTTTTAAAAAAAATTTTAAAAGACTTTATTTTGGACTTGTAACTCTGCCTCATGCTGATACATTGTTTTGATCATACTCCTTCCTCTCCTGACATATTTTTTCCCTTGACTCTTAAAGGTATCAGACATAATTCTCCCACTTGGCTCCAACATAATGCATTCCTCAAGGTGATTCCCCTAGGTTTCCACTCTAATGGAAAGGCCCCATGTGGAGCTCCAGCTGGAGTGACCATTCTGGGATACATACCATTCAGTGGCATAATATACCATTCTAGGATATGACTCATCATAATATGCATGTATATAATATTTTACAGCTGTAACATTTGGATCAAGGTAGTATACAATATTGACAAATGTTCTGAACTTACATGGTGATAATACTGAAGGTTTATCATTGAACAACTGTCACTGTCACTGTCATCCTGTTGCTCATGGATTTGTTTGAGCGGGCACCAGTAACGTCTCTCATTGAGAGACTTATTGTTACTGTTTTTGGCATATCCAATACGCACGGGTAGCTTGCCAGGCTCTGCCGTGTGGGCTCAATACTCACGGTAGCTTGCCGGGCTCTCTGAGAGGGGCAGAGGAATCGAACTCGGGTCAGCTGCATAAAAGGCGAAAGCCCAACCACTGTGCTATCGCTCCAGCCTGTTGGGACAACAATTTAGTTTTATTAATAATATCTATTGAGTTAGAAAAACAAAGAAACTTTCTTTTAGATAATTTGAGCCTTTCAAAAAATTGTGCAACATTGGGGTAGGAGATATACAATTACACATTGGTGTTTCATCTCTTTATTTCATACTTTCTGTTCTTCTATTTGAAAATTTACCCTTTAAAAGGAATGTAAAGTGGAGATGAGTGTGTACAAAATAAACAACTGTTTTAGACCATTAAACTTACAATCTGGAAAAGTTAATGTTTGCCAAAAACCTCACCACATCTTTTCCCATTTTCATAAAATTCTTATATCAAAGAATTTGAAAGGGATAAATGAGAAGGATAAAACAGCAGTAGTTCACTTTATACTCAACCAATAGCCATGTTCTATGAATAGTTTAAAATATCATATGTTCAAATAAGCTAGAGAATGAACATATTTGATGCCAAAAACGAAGCCTTGGCAAAGCTGCTGGCACTTAACTCAATCACTAATTATTTGTATAACATTTGGCAAACAGTCAAAACCACAATTTTTTTCTGGTAAACATATTTTTATACATTTGTCCTTCTATAAAAATAACTGGTTGAGATGCATATATTTTCACTTTCCCATGTTGGCATTGCTGAAGCATAAACCAATCCTCCCTTAAAAGGTTTGTTTCAAAGTTATTAGCTAATCCATAAGCCCAGTAAACCTGGGGGCCCACAAAACATATGTTTTGCATGAAACACCAGCTTGGTAATCAAACAAGGAGGAATCTAATATGAGCTTTCAAGGCAGGTGAATTTGACTGTAAATCATGGTTCTGCACACAGGTTTGTATTTTCTATTCTTAATTACATCTGTGCAAATCTTCATTTGTTTATAGTTGCCTAATACATCGAGCAGTCTATTTGCATTCCCAGAGGTGTATTTCCATGATGTGTACTTCTCCAAGGGGGCGGGTGGGGGTGGGGGGACTGTTTCAGCCAATAACTCCAATATTAAGTGAAAAAACAATATTAAAGTGAATGCTCTTGAATTCAGAAAATATTTACAGAGCACCTATGCAAAGTGCTCATAGGGAAATCCAGAAAATTTATTTTATCTCAACTCATTGAAGCTCAATTTACTCATCAATAAAGTGGGAGTGGTGTGGTGGGGGAAATAAGTTCATTTCAAATACTATGGTTTTAAATTGCAATCTGAAACTTTTTTTTTACCAGTCATTTAATTGTGGGTACTTTTTTTTCTATGAAAGATGTACAACACAAAAATCACATGGCAATTATTTTTATTTTCCAGTTACCTCTTTTAAAATTTTCACCAATTATATTATCTAAGAAAGGATATGCGATAACCAATGCTAGCCAAAATTTTGAGTGATGTACAAGCAATGTAAACTCTGGGTGTGCCTTTTATTTGGAAGAGTGTGTGCTGTCTCATAAAAGAAAGAAGGCAGGGGGCTGAGACTCTTTCAATAAATGTTTAAAAAGAAAAAGAATAAAGAGACTTTCATATTACTCCTTTGTGACTCCATAGATTTTCTCAGACAAGAGAGCAAGGAATCCTAGAAAATGATTCACCTAGAATTGAAAAATATTATGTTTGAGTCTAGACTATCCAAAACTATCTTTAAAATGGAGAACTGTTTATCCAAACTTATCATACAAATTCTTTTAGAGATCCAAAATCAGACTTATATAAAGACTTCTATTTTTTTATTTTATTAATTCTTGGTACTGTGACTTACAGTAATGCCAATTGTAGAGTTTCGTGCATTAAACATTCTAGTACCATACCCTCTACTTTGGTTCACATTCCTCCACCATTATCCCAGTTTCCTTACCCTATTCTATCAATAGGGTAAGGACATCTCACCCTTCTACCATGGTAAGCTTCTTGTTTACCACGGTATAGAATACTTCTCAGTTTCTGTTTGGGATTTATTATTTTCCTACTCAGTTTATATAGCAAATAAAAGAGATCATTCTGTGCCCCTCCCTCTTCTCCTAACTAGCTATACTGAGCATGGTATTCTCCATATCCAACCACACGGCAGCAAATTGCAGGCCAAAACCCATGTTTTCTTATAGTCAAACAGTATTCTATTGTGTATACTAACCATAGTGTCTTTATCTAGTTACCTGTTTTGGACTCTTGCATTTTTCCAAATTTGGGCTATTATGAATAGTGCTGCAATAAACATAGGCGTGCAAAAGTCTTTTCTGAATAAAGTTTCTGGGACCTTGGGGTAGATACAAGAAAGTGAAATTTCTAGGTCATATGGAAGTTAAATCTCTAGGTTTTTTTGTATCTCAAAAAAGGATCGGACAGCTGACATTCCCACCACAGTGAAAAAGAGCTCCCCTTTTTTTTGAAACCATGACAGCTTTTGTTGTTTTGTTCTCTACTGTGTGTCGATCCCACTAATGTGAGTTGCTAGCTCATTGTTTTTATATAAATTTCCCTGATGATACATGGTGCAGAGTATTTTTCCATATATCTTTTGGCCATCTGTATATCTTCTTTGGGAAAGTTTCAGTTCATCTCTTCCCCCAGTTTTTGATGAGATTGGCTATTTTTTTTCTATCAGTGCTTTATATATCTTGGATACTAACCCTTTCTAATATGAGTTGTGGGCAAATATTTTTTCCCAGTCTGTGTAACATATTTCTTTTCTCATAAATCTTTCTTTCATGGTGCAGAAGCTTCTTGGTTGATGTATCCCCATCCATATCTTCGCTTAAGTTTGCTTGGCCGACAGCAGTGGATCATTGGAGGTGCCTCTATCTTCAATGTCATGAAGGATTATACCTATGTTTTTCTTATTAATTCAAGTCTGATATTGGATATTTAATCCATTTTGATTTGACTTTGTGTATGGTGTTAGAAAGTGGTCTGAATTAATTTTGGTTTTGTGTTTGCATGTGACTGATCAGTTTTTCCAAGCACCATTTGTTGAAGGGCCTATTTTGCTCCACTTCATCCTCTGAACGCCTCTCTTATAAAATCAGGAGCAAGACAAGGCCACCCACTCTCAGCACTGCTATTCAATATGGAATTGGAAGTTCTTGTCATGACAATTGGTCAGTAAAGAGATATTATGGTCATCCATATTAGAAACAAAGAAGCCTACATCTCACTTTTTGCATATAATGTGATACTATATTTAGAAAACACTAAAGACTTCATAGTAAAGCCCCTAGAAATCATATGCTTGTTTAGTAAAGTAGCAAAGTGAAAAAAATCAATGTACAGAAATCCATAGCTTTTCTATATGCAAATAACAAATTAGAAGAGAGGAGTTCTTTTAAAATCTCATTGACAGGTGTGCTTCAGAAAATCAAATACCTGTGATTCAACCTAACATAGTAGGTAGACTTATAAAAAAAACCCATATAAATCATATTTGAAAATAATAGAGGATTTGAAGAAATGGAATCACATCCCCTGTTCATGGATAGAAATAATATTGTCAAAGTTACAATATTGTCTAAAGCATTATACAGATTCAATGAAGTCCCTAAAAATATACATGATGTTTTTAAGACATAGATTAAATGTTTTTGAAGTTTATATGGAGCAATAAAATCCACTGGAAAGTCAAAAAATCCTAGGAAAAAAGAAAACAGGAGGATTCTTTTTCTCCAACTTCAAACTATACTTAAGCTACAGTAATCGAAATAGTGGGGTACTAGAATAAGGACAAACTCTTAGATCAATGAAATAAGATTGAGGTCCAGAGACATATCATTAGGTATAGAGAAAGTACATTTTTTATCTTGGAGAAAACAATATAGAATGAAGGCTCCTTTAAAATAACAAATTTTCAGGTATTAATTATTGTCCTCTTAGTCTGAGTACTGAAGCTAAGAAACAAGTTACAGAAGAACCTCAATAGATTCTTTCTCAAAGGAATAAGAACAAATAAGACACGGGGCACCTTGAGCTCTACTAAACATTGACCTTTATATTCTAGAGATACAATAGGTGTTGTGTCCCAACCATCTTAATAGTGAGGGTTATGCACAGTAACAAGATTGGAGCTGAATTCAGACTGTCAGTAATAGAAGAAAGCAGAAATAAAACTTCCAAGTCACCTTTAGAAAGATAGCCTTAGGGCCAGGGAGATAGATCTAAGGTTCCCTGTACTGCAAAGGCCATTGAGCACTGTCATCATAGCCCTGAAGTCCAGGACCACATTTCCCCTAGCACTGAACTATGTTGTCTTGTTGGCATATTATTGCCCGGTTCCCAGGGCCCACTAAGCACTGTTGGGAGGCCTTCCCCCAACCACTACCACCACCATTCCACACACACCAAAGCAAAATAGCATTCCTCCTTCAGACTTCTCTTCTTTACCTGTAACATAAAGAGGGAAGATAACTCTCAGATATCTCTTCTGACTGTGGCATTCCACAAGTCAGAGAAGAAATGGGCTCATATAGGTTTCTGAAGATGCGTGATGGCATTGGTGATTCTACAGGATCATCTCCATATTAGCAAGAGCAGTAAGCATCAGCTGTTTCTCCTAATACAAGTGGGTTAGAAGAAATGCTTTCTGGCCTGAGGGTGGATTTTCAGGTGGCCTTTAAGGGCCAGAGAAGTTTGTTCTCAGAAGCTCAGAAGTTAGACCTTCTGCAGGCCTGGCTGATTGGCCGGGAACCTGCCATTCATTAGTCCTTTATCATTGCATTCCTTTCCTTCACATGCACTGCAAAAGTGATTTCCCCTGGTAGCCCGAGCCATTTCAGTGACAGGGAATCATATTTGCAATGGCCTTTCAAGAGCATTTCAGATTAGAAGTGGCCATAATTTATGGCCTCAGAATCCACAGGCAATTGACCTTCTGCATTTAAGAATCTCACTTGAGAAGTCAGCAAATGCCTCTATGTCGTTTTTTTCTCCTATGTTTTCTCACATCTCTTCATATCTCTTTTATTGATCCCTTCCTTAATTTATCAAGTAATTGCTTCATTAGTGTTCCTTCTAAAGAGCCATTTGCTGTTTAAACAGCAATCACTTAGTAATCGCTGATGACTGGAGAGCTGTGTCATTTTGGGAAAATGCCCACCCACCCCCAGAGTGGCTTTTTCTTGCCAGGGTATAAACTCATAATTAGAAATGTAAGCTGTGAATCAAGATGAAGAGAGAGAAGTGGGAAAGAACATATTCTATTTAAGAACCAGGAGGTTAATTAATTTTCCCAGCACCTCAATAACTCTCAGGGCTGGAATTCAAACCCAGCCTTCCTGACGCCAAAGCTATATATTTTTTTTTCCTGGACCCCCAATCATGGGATGACAATTATCCAGAAAAGTGGTCACTCACTAAAAGCTTCCTTCCTGCCTATGGGGTTCCCGAAAGTCACCACGTCTTCTTGCTTTTTAGTCCTGGTGATGTAGTTCATGTCCAAATCAGTGTAGCTGTAACTGACTCTTAGATCCTAACCTGCTGGCCTCGGCATCTTTATATGCCTGCATTTTACAGTCATCCTATTATGTGGTCCTGATTTAACATTTTTTCCCTACATTTTACATTCAGGATAAGTTGATTTCCTAGGAAATCATGACAAATAGGCCTCATTACAATGGAGTGAGTTTGGCATACTTAGTACTTAGGGTTGTAGTATCCGATGTAAATGTTCCAAGAGTTTTTCTCTCTATTGTCTGGAGGACTTACTTCTTGGGCGGTCTTGGCAATGGCTGCAGAAGCTTTACAGAGCACAGGAAATCCTTCCATTAGTATCAAGTAGCAGAGCTAGAGATGCTTGGCAGTAACTCTGTATGTAACCAGAGTTTCTCTGCAGAGTCCACAGCTCTATTTCTGAATAACTGAATGGCCAGGTGTCCACTTGTATTCTAACATTTGATGGCATATGTTTGACAGGGGTTTTTAATTGATATCAGGTGTTTTGTGAATATTCCTATTCCATTTTATTTTTCCAGAGATTGCTTTAACAAGTAACAAATCTCAGGTAACTAATACAAGTATATGGTGGAAAAAATCTCAGTTCTTCATATTCTGGGAACTAACTCATGTGTTTCAACTCCCATATGCTAGAGACTTGTGAAAAATCAAACTCCAGTCAACATCATGTCAAAGTTTTGGAGATAACCTGTATTGCTAAAACTGTGTACAAGAAAGCTGGAAAATTATTATGTCCTTGGGTTACCCTGGTTATGGTCAAACTACACAGATGAGGTCCATGTGGAGTCCTGCAGGACAACAATTTCCTATGTCTTTCTAGTCATGCCATACATGAGTTCACCACTAGGCCTTTCTCTCCAGGGACTCGCTGACTCTAATCCTGTTCTTTTATGGTTACACTTTTGTGTCAGCTTGACTGATCCAGGGGTACCCAGGACATTTAGTGAAACATTATCCTTTGTGAATAAATTATGGTGTTTGTTTACAAGTGGATCCCATCCAATCAGTTAAGGTTTGAAAAGAATAAAAAGTTATATTTCCTGAGAATAATGGGAACTTCTCCAACCTTGATATCTTCAAACTCGGACATCAGGTTACTTTTTTCCTGCCTTTGAGCCTAAACTGGTCTAGCTTGTTAACTGCAATGTTATTCAACCTCTCTTCAACTCAGCAGTTGTATGAGCCCTTTTTTTTTGTAATTGATATTCCTCCATTCAACTATCCATCCATCCAATCATCCATTTTTACTTATTTTTTCCATTTTTATCCATCCAGCCTATTGGTTCTACTTCTCTAGAAAATCCTAGCTAATACAAAGGTATAGCTCTTCTCTGCTTTATAAAACCTCCTGTCAAGAAAACTGAGTGTGAGAGGGCAGAATGATAGTACAGCAGCAGGTAAGGCATTTACCTTACATGTGGCAAACTCTGGCTCAATCCCCAGCATCCCATATGGTCCCCCAAGCACAACCAGGAGTAATTCCTGAGAGCAGAGCCAGAAATAACCTTGGATGAACTGAGGTGTAACACCCTCCACCCCTGCCACCAAGAAAAGAAAAAACAAAAAATAAGAATGTTCAAGTATTCCTTTATATTACTTTTCTAGGAATTCTATCATAAAATGTCACAGCTGGCTGACTTAAGACAACAGAAATGTAGCTCTACCAGTTATGGGAGTTAAAGTTCAGATGTCCCCAGGGTCATTCTCACCACTCTTTCCTCATCTCCCTCCTCTCTTCTCCCCTTCTTCCTCTTTTTTCCTCTCCCCTTCCCTTTTCTCCCTCCTCTCTGCTCTCTTGTTCCTCTTTCCTCCCCTTCCCGCCATCACTCTTGGTAAGATATTTCCTTGCCTTCTATAGCTTTTAGGAGGTGTCATAAATCATTGCTGTTTCTTGAGTTACAACCATAACACTCCATCTTCTGCCCTAGTATTCAACGGATTGTCTTCTCTCTTTGTGCCTCTAATTTTCTTTTCTTATAAAGACACCCTATTTAGATTAGAGGCCTCTCAAATCCAATGTAATATCATTTTAACTAAGTACATCTGTGAAGATTTTATAGGTCATTTGTATTCCATATAAAAATCTTTCCTTAGACATGAGCACTCATTCACACATATACCTCCCTGAGGTAATGTTCATAGAGCCAGTGTGCTGTTCGCCTCTATGTATATAGAGTAGGGAGGGGATAAAATAAAGAGAAATGCTAGATGGTAACATGTCAAAATATTTTATGACACATTTGTAAGAAATACCTATTAGAATAGTCTAATATTTATTTTGACATGATTAGAAATAACTCCTGCCATTGCTGGATCCTTAGGTTAGAATAGAAGTCCTACAAGACTCCTTTGGATGTTGGAGGTATATGTCAATGTTCAGGGCAATAATATGAAGTTGTCTCAGCAGCAGCATATTCACAATTGTTCTGTTCTGGTGTTTAGTTGCTCCAGCCCCTCCTGCACCCTCCCACACGCCCATTCAACATGGCACAGCTTACAGGGGCAGCAAAATGATTTATTTAATCAGGAATCCTATTTAAAAAATCAATACTCTCCACAAAGATGCCAACTATGGCTTTTTGAAGGCTCTGCTTAGTTGTCTCCCTAGGTCACAAACCATTCACAACTCAATATTTGTACTCTTCAACTGAAATCTAGTTCAATAAGGTATTTCAAGTTACCTGGACACCTTTTGAAGAGTTGGAGTGTCCTACTTTTATGCTTTCCTCTCTGGATCAGCCAATAAAGTGATTGAACTATATCATGTCTCCAAATCCTACTTATCTTAACATCTGCTGGAAGTTGATTCTTATGAAAGATACATACATATAAGTCTAATTATAAACACATTGACTAAAAACATTTCTAGGAAGTCTGAAAATATAAATGACTATGTCAGTTTAACAATTACATTCCAAGTTCCAGTATTACTCTCATTTGTTGAATCATGCAGAATTGCTCTTCAAAGCCCCATTTGTTCAAAATCTGATGTCAATAGCACATCAGACATGGTGCAAACACTTATTATACCTCTCTTTCCTAATATCCTATACAAACAGTTCACTCCAGTTTTCTCTTTTAATATTCTTTAAATTTAATCACCATGAGATACACTTACAAAGCTTTCATGATGAAATATCAGTCATTCAATGATCCACCAGTTCACATTTTCCACCACCAATGTCCCCACGTATTTCTTCCACCACCCCCACCCCACCCCTCTATGACAGAAAATTTCCCTCTTATTCCCTCTCTTTACTTTTTGGCATTATGAGTTGCAATACAGATACCAAGAGGCCATCATTTTTGGCCCTTTTATGTACTGTCAGCACACATCTCCCATCCCGAACGATCCCTCCAACCATCATTGACTTAGTGATCCCTTCTCTATCCCAGCTACTTTCTCTTCCAGCTCATGGGGCAGGCTTCCAACCCTGGAGCAATTTTCCTGGCTCTTATCTCTACTGTCCTGGGGTATTAGTCTCATTTTATGTTATTTTATATTTCACAGATGTTCACTCTAGTTCTTAACTGTAAGAATTATCTTTACAAACATAAGTTCAGCATGGACCTCAAACCTGTCAGCAATCCCTGTTTTGTTTCACAGACTTCTGTTTTTCTACATAGAATACCTAAGAGAAGATACCTCCGCATGTGCAAATCCTGGGAAAATGGTTGATGAGGCATATGTAAAAGTTTCCATCTTTTATATCCCCTCAGATGCACATTCTAAGAAAAACTTTTTAGAGTCCAAATAGGATGGAATCTCAATTGCTTAATTCACTAATATATTTTTGTATTGGCTTTTCCTCCTTTCATGCACAATCTTTC
Organism: Sorex araneus; assembly: GCF_027595985.1. Taxonomy (NCBI): domain Eukaryota; kingdom Metazoa; phylum Chordata; class Mammalia; order Eulipotyphla; family Soricidae; genus Sorex; species Sorex araneus. The sequence goes on along the minus strand of NC_073302.1, from coordinate 70,812,367 downwards.
CAGATTCTCACTTTCATTCTCTGGGATAAACTTCAAGAATAAACTACCTGTATATAAGCCCTAACTTAAGTTTAACCTCGAAGGCGCTGAGGGGACTGAGAAATGTTATATGTTAAAGACACTATCTCTTAGCTGCAGATGCAGAGCAAAATCTGTTCTGTTCCTTGTCTTTAGTTTTGCTCAAACTTGTCTCTTTATTTGCTCCTCAGGAGCTCGAAGGACTCATCTTTGCCCTGCTGATAGCATTCCAGATAAAACTGACTATGTGTACTTCCTCACTAGCCCCAAAGTAGAACGTATTTCTGCAGAAACCTAAGGGAAAGTGCCTTGTGATATACTTTGTCATCTGGTGTCTGAGACAGGTCAATTTAGTCAAGGATGTTAAAATGCCTCTGTTAAAATAGTACCTCTGGTTTCTTCTGAAAGAGGCAATATGATCTAGATTGAGAGGGCAGAGGAGATGAGCTGCATTTTGTACATTTGTTCTGTGATCTCTCTCGTGCTCTTCTAGTTAGCCCCTTTCAAAACCAAATCAGACCCTTCATGCCAACTTTAAATAAGATTGTGCAGGCCACTGATTCATATCAAAAGCTTGTGTTGGACTGGGAAGGCAAAAAAAAAGAGGCGGGATATTTGTTTTCCACCAAGAAAGAAGACATCAACACATTTTTACTTTCTATATTAACAAAATTATACTTGGATACAGTATAAAATAGAATTTTTCTTCAGGATTGTTCCTTAAGGTAGCAGTTTCTAACCTCAGACCATGGGTCTTCCCTTAAAGGCATCTTTTAAATTTTCAACTCCTTTAGCTGATTTTTCACAGGTTGCCTCCATTTGCCTTTAAAAAACTTTGTATTAATTATTCATTATTAACAATATAATTTTTTCTTAGGAATATAAATACTTGAGGTGAAAGTACAGCAGATAGGACCTTTACCTTGCACACTATCTCCCTAGGTTGAGTCCCCCATTCCATATGGACTGTGGCCCCTCCAGAAGTGATTATTGAGTTCAGGGTCAGAAATCATCCCTCCACCACCAGGTGTGGGCCCAAAACAAATAAAAACAACAACAACAAAGGAAAACTAACCTTTTATTGCAATCTTACTTCTATTATACTCTTTCGCTTACTCTATGAATTGCATCGTAATTTATTTGCATCAATATTCAGTATTGCATATGACTGTGTGAATGCTATTTCTAGTTTTAAAACACAATAGCAAACGAAATTTGTATAGGAAAAATTGAGTTCTGGGGATTTTTATTTTATGGTTCTTATTTATCACAACTCTAACCCTAAACTTTCTACTACTTACACATAATAATGCTCTCTATACTTAACACACGCACTCCAACAGCTTCATCTTCTTAGATAATTCTCTCCTAGAGCTTGCTTTTTTAAAGATTAATAATTTATCTTAACTGAATCACATGAGATGCACAGTTACAAAGTTGTTCATGATTGGGTTTCATTCATACAATATTCCAGAGCTCCTGGAGCTTTCTGATGAGTCGAGATGCTGTTCCTTCAAGTCCAACTAAGTCTAAGATTTCCTCTCACTATTATCAGCCTGCTCCACCTCCAGCAAGAGTGAATACCAAATCGCAGCATATTAGGTAGAGGACTTGAAAGGGCTGGAGATAGTACAGCTGGTAAAGCACTTGCCATGCGTGCAGCCTATGGGTTTCATCCCCAGCACCACATATGATGTCCTGTTCACTGCCAGGAATGACCTCTGAGCCAGGAGGAGACCCTGAGCACAGCCAGATGTGCCATCCACCCATAAGCCCTCCTAATTTCAAAAAAATTAAGAACAGGGAAAAAGATAATGACTGAAGAAAAACTATTGAGTAATATTCCATTTACGGAAAGGCTAGACTGAAATAATTCAATGATGGAGACTAAAAGTTTACTAGCATATGTCAGGGAAAATTGACACCAAGAACTCTGTTCAAGATAATTGCATCACAAAGTTTGGATATCCATTAAATGATATTGTGATGTAACAAGTGCTTTGGTAGTTTCAGAAAGAAAAAACTAAAGGACAATTTTATGGGCAATTTTTAAGCATAAGGAAAATTAAGATTTTTTTCTTGGAAAATTCTGTTGTACTTTTAATGTCCTATTGTGCTTTTAAATTGCTTTCTTAACAACTGGCATTTACCTTGACTGGACTTATTTTTTTCAGGTCAACATTTTTCTTAATAGCATTATTAAAACATGTTTGCATAACATAAAATTCACTATTTTTATATTTTGAATGACATATCCAAAATGAAAGTATAGTGGTTAATAATTAACTTTCTGGAATAAGATTTCCTAGTTTAAAAAAATTAATCAGTCTATTCACAAGCTATATGATTTTAGACAAGCCATCAAATATCTCTATGAAACAATTTATTTTAGTAAAATTTATAACATTACCTACCTCAAAGAATTGTCCTAAAGATAATATCAAATATCCATATTAAATGTCTATGCTCCTTGTCATACAGTTATTGTACAGTAAATATGAGATATTTTAATGCTGTTACAATATCCTTAATATATTATTTTAAGGATGAAATGTCATAAATTTTAATCTAACATATAATTTCTGTGTAAATCATAATTGTAGTGATAAGAGCTCAATCACCTTGATTTTGAACAATTCTCAACCAACAATCTTTTACTTTTTATTTATGCTTTTATTAAATAACCATTAGATATATTTACAAAGTTATTCATGACTGAGTTTCAATCATACAATGTTCTGACACCTGTCCCTTCACCAGTCAACATTTCCCACTACCAGTGTCCCCAGTTTCCCTCTCTCTGCACTGCACCCTCAGTCAGCCTCTGTGGCAAGAACTTTTCTTTCTTCCTCTTGTCCCTGTTTCTCTTTCCTTTCGGGTATATGGTTTGCAATACAGGTACAGGTACTGAAAGGTTATCATGTTTATCCCTTCCAGCACTCAATCCTTGTCCAGAGTGATCATTTCCACTTATCATTGTCATAGTGGTTCCTTCTCTATCCTAACTAACTGTCCTCTCCCAGTAACTTGTTGTTGGCAAGCTTCCAAACATGAGCCAGTCCTCCTCAATCAATACTCTTATAATCAATCATGCAAAGGTCTGTTAAATTCATTTTGAAACCATAAACAAAAGCTTCCATAAATATGAAGAGGTATTTAACCAAGCCAAATTTAACCAAATAATGAATATGAAATCCTTCATTCTTCTTTCCCATTTATAAATTACTCAGCTTTCCAGATTTGCAACTGCCATGCTTAATAACTAATGAAGGAAATGAGGAGAAAGTAGGGCCAAGATGGCAGAAAAGAGAACAGTCAGAAAGTGATTGAGTTGTTGAATTTTCTGTTGTGGTGCCACAGGGTACAAATGCAGCAACCTGTGAGGGGCACCAGTGAGAAAGTTCACTGGAAAACCCAGTACTACAACCCTTGGACAAGAGCCCTATTCTGGAACAAAGAGCAGCAGCAACCTTGAAAGCTAAGAAGTGTGACCCCAGAGAGAGGTATAATTGAGCAGGGACATGAGTAAAGGGAGGAGGTGAACCAAAAACCAGTGCTCAGATTTAAAACTCTACTTTTATAAAATCAGAGAGATAGAACTGGGGTGAAGGACACTTTTGTGAACCCCAGTTCAAATCCTTGGATCCACTTATGCTTCCTTGATCACTACCAGAGGTCACTCATCCCCACCCCATGCCTTACCCTCTGCCCCAGAAAAAAAAATGTGTAACCTAGAAGCAGAAACTAAAATGGCGAGTAACACAGGGCCAGCAGGTACAGCAGTCACATATAATCAGGCTTCTGCCATCCAGCAGGAAGTCACAAATTCAGAAACATTTCAGAATGGAAAGCAGCATGAAGATAGATTCTGCCATGGAGAGCCAAAGGCAGAACAGAATTTGGCTTAGTGACATCTGCCTTCCCTAGGCAAACTCAACCAGGCCCAATCCACATCTGGCTGATTGCAAGCAGAATAATGAACACATGGAGTCCTGAAGGGCTTCCAGAGGCTACAAAAACTAGGCAGCAGAACTACCATTGCCTGTGGTGCCCACGGCTAGCCCTTGTTTGAGTATGTGGTTGATGTCTAGGCCAGAGCAAACCTAATCGTATTTCCAGACCCAAACTGACCTGGGAAGAATCCTTTGGTCTCAGAGACAGTCAGGTGCTACCAAATACAAATAGATGATACTCAACCTGCTGGGTATTATCAATGCTATTGTGTGCTCTGGGCCAGGCCCATGTTTGCTGTCCAAACCTGTGGAATATCAAAGCCAAAACCATTGTCAGGCACCAGCAACTCCGAACTATTGGATATCATACTGAATTGACTGTCCTGAGGGATAGAGCTGATGAGTAATCATGTGACCACAAATTTCCAGCAGCAGTTCAGAGCCACACGATCTCAGAAACACTGTCTTAAAGTGAAATTAGCAAGAACCCTAGATTGTCACACAAGCCTGAATTAAATCAGACTCTATTTCTAGTCCTCACATAACTTTAAACACAATGAAGAAAAGGAGGAATTTACCTAAATTGGTTGATGAAAACAAAGGCCCAAGAATGATTTACACATGCAAGAGCTCTTCTTATTCCCTGATGGAGACTTCCAGGTGACAGGGATATTCACTGAATTGAACAGATACTCACTGAATTGAAGAAAGCAATAAAGGTGGACTCAACAGCAGAATTATAGGCACATGATGAGTGAATCAATATGGAGTTTGCCTCCTTCAGTGAAAGGATACTAAGATGCAATGGGAACAACTGCCCCGAAACAATAGACAATGCAAGATCTAAAAATTTGGAGATGAGGAAAAAATTCAAGAGGAGGAAGTGGCAGCTGGTCAGGACCTTGAAAACACATAATAAGGAGACAAATTTCCAGGCAAGGAAAACTATGCACACAATAATTATGAGTCAGAGTCTTGGAGTATCTTCAAGATGTGATAACTAGAACAAAGGAGAGTTTTATTAGGACCACCTATAAGGAAGATCTAATGCCTGGCACCAAAGTGGTCCAATTCTCATGTCACAACATCCACTTATAAACTTTATTTAGGGTCTCATAGGGGTAGCTAAGAGTGGGAAAAACAAAAATCAGACTAGAGGTGGTATAAGGACACCATATAGTGAAGGGTCATGGACAGTTTGGTGGTAGTGAGGTGCAATAACTTTGCATAGCAATACCATAAACTTTAACTGTAGCACTGCACTGTCATCCCATTGTTCATCGAGTAGCTTGAGCAGGCAAAAGTAAGGTCTTCATTGTGAGACTTGTTACTGTTTTTGGCATATCAAATACACCGTATGTAGCTTGCCAGGCTCTGCCATGTGAGTGGGATATTCTCAGTAGCTTCCCGGGCTCTCCGAGAGGGACAGAGGAATCGAACCAATATTGAAATAAACTTTAACACAATTATAAATATATTACCTAATGACATTAAAATAATGTTTGAAAAAAATTAAAACACAAAGCAATCAGAAAAATGTCAGTATCAGGGGGTGTCCTTATGTGTAGCCTTCAGGTAAATCACACACACACACACACACACACACATATTGTATTTCTGAAACAGAATCCAGGAAGGATGTCTTTCTCTGTCAAAAAAGAAAAACCTTTCATTGTATAATAAAAAGTGGTGTGAGGGAATCTTTAGTTCAATTGTTCAATTGTCATGGTGTTGTTGGGGGCAGTCAATCAAAGTGGGTAAATATTTCTGTCATTCTGAGTAAAATTCAAAAGTCATTTTAGCAGTGTTGCTTAACAGATGTAATGCTATTCAAGAAATGCAGACCAAAACTATATTCACTCATCCTCTCTATTAAGTTTTACCTGTTCTTAATTTAATGGATCTGGAGAATCCCTGTCTCTATATGAAAAACAATTTCTCAAGCAGAATCTACCTTCTTCTTTTGTTTTTCATTGCCCAACAACATAGCTTTATTTCTCTGTAATGAAAAAGATGTGACCTTAGTGTTTATCGCTCCGGGGAAATTCGTTCTTTCATTTTTGATGAGCTAACAACCATTAAAGGTAGTGATTAACAACCTTCTTCACTCCCATTTCCCACAACACAGAATTTGGGAAGGGCTTTAAATGCTTATACTCTTTATCCTTCTGTTTTGGAAAAAAATAATCTTCTTGAGAGAAAAAAGTAGAAATGCCAATAAAATCTCTGCTTCCGAGACAGTGCTCTATGCTGGAAAATGGGGTGTGGCAGGACAGCAGGCATAAACATAGCACATATGTGCAGCAGTGAGAGGAAAGATGAGTATGACGTCAAGACATCAAACCACAGAAGTGAGTGCTTTGACTGGGGATTAAACCTGGCTCAGCTGCATCTAAGACAAGCACCTTACCCACAGTTCTATCTGTCCAGCCCCTCATAATATATTAGTGAAAATGAGTATATGTGTGCATGCTCATGTGCATGCACGTGGCAGTGCAAACATACACGTGGGGTTTTTTCTATCATTTTTAGGATCAAATTACCCCCAATTGTGTGGATAGTGCTTAACATGTCTACCACCTGTTTCAATCCCATCCTGCCACCCGGAATACCCTTCTGCTCATTCTTCCCTGTTCTCTTATCTTTACCTCTAGTAACTACCACAAATTTTTTCATGAATTTAAGAGTTTGTAATTACTTTCTATTATAGTTTGTGTTGTATTTTTACAGGAGTATTGATAGTCATGGTCTATCTATGTATATGTATCTCTGTGTATATACAATCTGTGTATATACAATCTGTGTATATACAGTCATGTTCTATCTATGTATATCTATGTATATGTATCTCTGTGTATATACAATTACCTCACCTCACCACCAATATGATTCAGGAGGTGACCCTGAATCACCTCCAGTCAACCTACTCCCCCCAAATCTGGTGTTCTCATTTTTTCCTTCATACCTAGGATTTGTTATCAGTTGATATTGTTATCAATAACCTCATTCTGAGACATACCCATTTCTTACTACGTATTAGTGATTGGCTTTCTACTCTCCACATTACATAGTATTGTCAGTCTACATGCTCCATTCTTACATCCAAAGGACTTTCAGTTAGCATTCTTTCCTTCATAATACAAACTGACAATCAAGAATCCTCATCAAAACTTTTAGCACATCAAAAAGGTCAAACCAAACAAAAATAAAAATCTGAATAAAAACTGATAATTTAGAAAATAAAAGAGAACTAAAAAAAAGTCCTCTATTTTCTTAAAAGAGATTTGAGAAAATATTCAACATCATCATCATCATCATCATTATCCCATTGATCGTTGATTTTTTCAAGTAGTCTCAGTAACATCCACATTCGTCCTAGCTCTGAGATTTTAGAAGCCTCTCTTTACTCATCCTTCCCAACAGTGCCGCATTGGAGCCTCTTTCAGAGTCAGGGGAATGAGACCCATCATTGTTACTGGCTTTGGCATATGAATACGCCACCAGGAGCTTGTCAGGCTTTCCCATGTGGGCAGGACACTCTCGGTAGCTTGCCAGGTTTTCTGAGAGGGAGAAGTAGGCTTAAAGATGTTGCCCAGGAGCTTTGTTTTATAGTCTCTGGATGTTGGCCATTGATGGGGCTACATGGCGCCTGGGGCAGTTTCTGGGTGTGACTGCCTAACTAATGGAAAGTGGGGGACCTGGGGGGGAAGAGGCCTAGTCCTGATCTAAGCAGGCTTGGAGATCTCAGCCCCAGGTCCCGCACACCTAGGTTTCTCTGCCAGTTCCTTCATGTGTGAGGCTCATCCAAACGTGTGGAGAGGGGTCTTGAGCATGGCTGTGGCTGGGTTGAAAAGAAATTACATCTATAAAGAGAAAAAAGTGAGCTATTTAAAAAGGAACAACCAGAAAATAAGAAATAACTCCTGGAAATTAAAAACATATCACTGTATCACTGTCACTGTCATCCCATTGCTCATTGATTTGCTCGAGCGGGCACCAGTAATGTCTCCATTGTGAGACTTGTTGTTACTATTTTTGACATATCAAATACACCACAGGTAGCTTGCCAGGCTCTTCCATGAAGTAGGGATACTCTTGGTAGCTTGCTGGGCTCTCCGAGAGGGGCAGAGGAATCAAACACAGGTCGGCTGCATGCAAGGTGAATGCCCTGTGCGCTATCGATTCAGCCCTAAAATGTCATTAGCAAAAAATAAATAAATAAACCAGATTCAAAGGAATGATGGAAGATAAATGCCAGATACCATATCAAAACATAAAAAGAGAAAAAAATCTGAGATGCAGAATCTTCTTTTTAAAAATTATCAGAGATAAAAGAACTAAAAAAATTGGAGACGAGCATAATTACATAGAAGTGGTATTTTAAAAAGTTAAGACCTTGGGGAGGAGAGAGAGTAAAAAGGTTAAGTACCCCGAGCACTGCCATGAATGATACTGGAACATACACCCAGAAGTAAGCCCTGTGCACAGCTTAATATTTCCCATATATACCCCCTCCAAAAAAAAAAACCCACAAATCACAAAACAAAAACTGAGTGAAAAGGAGGCACATGAATCTTCCATTTAAAATAAACACTCAAGATACTGATTTTATCTTCCCCCCCTTTTTCTTACCCTCCCTCCCCCCCATTTCTTTCACACATACACACACAAATACAATAGAAGATATAAATTAAATTCTTACTTAACATAAGAGAAAGTTTATAAAATTTCTAATTTGGAAAAATTATATAGTTAAATCAATGAGATTTTCTCTTGTGAAGGATTTTAACTTTCACAAGATAGTAGAGCATAGGATGATCGACAAATGATTTAGTTAAAAGATATTTTATTATAAGCAATATTTAAATTGTACATCTATTTTACTTTTATTTTTGATGAAAAAAATATTTTAATGTATTACAGAATAAGTACTTGCTAAGACAAATAGGTTTTTCCTTGTCCACTTTGTGTAAAAACACAAAAGAGAAAAGGACCAACAGGGCTCTATCTCTCCCACTGCCTGCGTTCAGTAGTCTCACGCCGATTCCCCACCCCGAGGGAGGTTGATGGCAATGATGAGGCAGGCAAAGGAAGGAAGAAGGCCAAACTGGTTGCTCGATCAGTTTATTTCGTTCTCTCTCTCTGTTGTTCTCTCTCTCTGCTTCTCTCCCGGTTCTCAGATCTCGCTCTGGATCTTCCTCTATCCCCCTTTTCTGCCCCGCTCGCTCTCACTTCTTTCACCTTGTGCTCTGCTTATGTGTGTGCCACTATGCTCTCTTCTGTCTGTCTGTCTGTCTGTGTCTGTGTCTTCTGTCTTCTTCCTCTGTCTTCTTCCTCTGTCTTCTTCTTATGTCTTCTTCTTCTGCCTCTCTGTCTCTTCTATCTCCCCTCCGTGCCCCACAGTCTTAGTTTATATAGCAAATTACATAGGGTGGTGACACAAAGGTGGGTTGAACATTAACAAATCAACAAAGAAGGGTAAAACCATTTCTTGAGGAGATTAACAAAATCCAATCTAAGGAAATTCGCTCAAGGGTGTGATTCCAAACAAGGGTGTGTCAGGGTGTGAGCTAGTAATCTGCTTAAATAGTTATAGTAAATCTACTTCTAATATTTCAAGCAATGTTATTCTGTATGAGCACAGTAAGAGATATAAAGTTTGGTTTTTCCTGAGGACATCTCCAGACCACAGTCCTCAGGCCAGGTTAATCTTCCTAACCCCAGCAGGGTCCTAATCTCGTCGTTACCTTTGGATTATGACGGCATTGTCCCTGATCATGCTCTTAACTTATAGTTGAGTATTGTGGTGCTTTGGCCTGGCCCATTTCGATGTCAGGGTAGCTCACAGCTTGCCCTGGGTCCATTCCGTCCCTCGTCGGGACCCTGCTTTTGGGATGTTAGGAACTAAGGGCAACTGAGTTGAGAAAGCAGATGCTCAGGAGTAAATATTATTGGAGTCAATCAACTCCCAAGTTACAAAACGTAATATTAACTGTCTTCCTGTGTCCATACAGAAAGGACATTGCTTTAAGGTAAACTATGCAAAAGACATTAACTTACAATACAAGTTCAGAGTCCTTAGAAGGATCTGATCTTACAAGATAACAGAATCTGATTAGGAAAAGGTGATTAACTGGTTGGGAAGGAGGGTGCAGAGAGAGTTTACAGATAAACAAAGGAATGGGAGTGTCTCCAGGAGTGTCTAAACCTAAGCTCCCTGTGGCAAGACTAAAAGGACAAACCCCATGTTCTCCTACACACTTACAGTTTTAATCAACTAACAGTCCTACCTCTTTCACAGATTCTTTTTTTTTAAATTTTTTTATTAGTAAAACACCATGAAATATTGTTATAGACCTACAAACATTTGTGCTTGCGCTTCATTCATACAATGGTCAAGTGCCCATCCCTCCACCAGTGCACATTTTCCATCACCAATGGTCTCAGCATCCCTCCCATCACCCCCACCCCAGCCTCCTCCTACCCCAACTTGCCTCTGTGACAGGGCATTCCCTTTTGTTCTCTCTCTCTCTCTCTCCTTTTGGGTGTTGTGGTTTGCAGTAGAGGTATTAAGTGGCCATCATGTTCGGTCTATAGTCTACTTCTAGCCCGCATCTCACATCCCATATGGGCTTCCTAGCACCCTTTACTTGGTGGTCCCTTCTCTATCTGAGCTGCCCTTTCCCCAGCATGTGAGGCCAGCTTTTGAGCTGTGGAGTAATCCTCCTGGTACTTATTTCTACTGTTCTTGTCTTTCCCAAATTCTTGATCATCCCTGATTTTTCTTCCTTACTTCCCCATACAGGCCCAAGGATCTCTCCCTGTCAGACATTTGTTCTCAACACAAAATTCAAAATATAGTCACTAAACTTCAGTCTTTGAAAATATTTGAAAACATTAATATCAAGATCTTAAATATGGAAATAGCAAGCTCTCTTTATTGGCATCCTTACCATCACATTGGTTGTGTATGTTAAGACTGACCCAAAGTACTTTTATTAAAATTATGGAAACAGACAGGGAGGTGACAATTAACATTATTGATCATTTGTTGATGATCAAGGTTTTTATTGCTACACTTCGGAAGTCTATAATTTTCCTCAAATTGAATTCAAACCCATTCTTTCTTTTTTCAAGTTTATGTCTCTTCCTTTTCCTCAGGAGAAACTCCACTGCCTTTGTGAATGACTTAGTAAAAAATGTACCTGTTATTGTCACAATGCCCTGTTTAAGTCTTTGCACAACCTTTGAGGTGATAGCAACATAATAATACCATTTTGAGCATGTATTATGCTTACATATTTATAATTCAATTTTTCTAACATTCTAAGATATCAAATACTGTTATTCCCATTTTAACAAGGCAAAAAGACCAAAGGATTCTGTCAATATTCAGACTGATGTCTATTAAGCATCATGTTCTTTCATTGTATCATGATGCCTCATTGTCTGTTCACTTAATTATTAGGAAATTAATTTTTTTCACCAGAGGTAAAAGGGAGTAAGTTTTTGAGGCAGTGTTATGTTTGGCTCTAATGATTTGCATAGTAAGAAAGGTGACCCTTATATTGTTCCCAGTGTTCCATGGGATTAAAGTGCAGTGATGTGAGAACTTAGAAATCTCCAGAATGAACAAGCAGCTGAGAGACCTGCAGACCAACAATTCATGAGCTACTGGCACCACTTGCTTTCTCTGCATAATAATATAAATGTTCACACTTTATAAACCTGGGAAGGAGAAAAGCAGGGGGGAAAAGCTGTGACACATTCAAGACATATTTCACTTATTTAAAAAAATATAAAACCTTCAAAATCACGACTCAAAAATTCTATCAGCATAAAACACAATTAAAATGGAGTTTCCCAAAACAAAAATGAAGTTGGCTAATGGACATGAAAATCTCATAATGCCCACTTAGCAAGCACTGCATCAACTGCCCCAAACACATTACAGGGTATCTGCTTTGTATTCAAGATAGAGTCTCTCATCTTCACTATTTTAACTAGTTTTCCTTACTATTCTTGTTCTTTGAGAACTGCTGAGATTAATAAGTTTGAGAGTGATTTTCTAGGTCATCAGAGTCCCACAACATTTGGCAAAATAAGCTCAAGAAAATGTTTCAATAGATAAATCTCTAGCTTATAACAATTAACCCCAACAGGTCTTCATTATTTTGGCAAAAGAAATAATTTTTTAGTTATAGTGGAAATATTTTAAAAATATATTTCAAGTTCTAATGATTTATTAGTATTCAAATTTCTAGACAATTTGAATGGGAAAGCAGACATTCATCTGTCACTGTCTATTAATCAAGTTATAATATCCTAAATTTTATTATCTAAAGCCAGTGGCATAAGGACAAATACAGGATGATCTCATTTATCTGTAGTATATAAACAAATCAAGGGTACAGATAATATCAATAATATACATACCTTGAACTTTGAATTACAAACCTGAGGGTGCTGTTGCCTCCAGAAAGGGGTGGGCATATGGGGAAGTTGACTGTAAGTAACACAGAAGCATAGCTGGAGTATGTGGAGCACATAAGTAGTGACAAGGGAGGTAACAGTATGCACTAAAATTCTCACTGTCTATCAACAAATAATGGGAAAGGCTTGGGGAGACAAAGAAAGGTCAGACCAGAGATGACATAGAAACTGGAGTTTTAGAGTCCTGGCCATTTCAGTGGTGGGATGTAATTTTTTTTTTGGTATGTCAGTATTATAAACTTAAACACTATTGCAAAACTGCAACACTATTACCCAAACTATTTATAAATATCTGTCACTTAATATTTCAACAAAACTAAGGTTACTAATGTAGTAACCTTGAAACTACTTTCTTAAACTTCTTTCTCTTCCTATGTCACAGTGCATCTATTATACAATTTCTACAATTTTCCCGGTAATTCTTTGTTTTTGGGAAAGGATGGGTCACAAAGGTTGTGGGTCATTAAGGTCTTACTACTCACTCTCTGCTAAGGGATCACCCATGGCAGTGCTTAGGAGACCATACGCAGTGCTGAATCAAGCTGTGGTGTGGTCAATTGCACACAAGACAAGTGAAGTGCATTAGCCTCTATACTGTCTTGCCATCACTTATAATTTTTATAAAAATGTATTTTAAAGACATTGTATATCTGTTGATTTGATATATTTATATATTATAATATGATTGCTAGTGTAGCAATAATTAGCATCTTTAACCCAGCTCATTAGTATTTCTTTTTAGTTGTTGGAATTACTAAAATCTAGCCTGAGCAAGTTTGATTATTATAAACAATGATTCTTTCTATATTTAGTATGCCATGAGTTAAAACTCTGTATCATTGTATCACTGTCATCCCACTGTCCATTGATTTACTCGAGCGGTCACCAGTAACATCTCCATTGTGAGACTTGTTGTTACTGTTTTTGGCATATCGAATTTGCTACAGGTAGCTTGCCAGGCTCTGCCATACAGGCAAGATACGCACAGTAGCTTGCTGGGCTCTCCGAGAGAGTTGAAGGAATCGAACCCGGGTCAGCTGCATGCAAGGCAAACGCCCTACCCTCTGTGCTATCACTCCTACCCTCTAGAACTTATTTATAAGCTTATAAAACCTGCCCTATGGTACTCAAAATTTTTCCTAGTCTCTGCAAATTTACTCTGCTTCTATAGCTTTGCTTTCTTGAATTCCACAAAGTGATACCTCTTTCTGAGGTATTTCACCTCATATAATACCCTTAGGTCCATTTGTAAAATGGAAGGGTATTATTTTATATGGCTGGATAATACTTCATTATGTATAGGTCTCTAGAGATAGACATAGATTTCTAAAACATCATCATCAACTTAATGGCATTTAGGTTGTATTTATTACAGTGAATTATGATGCAATGAACAAATGAATACATATCTTTTTAATAACTTTCATTTCCATAATACACACATTATTTTCATTTCTATGTCCCCTTGGGACAGGGGAGACAGTAGAGCTGGTGGGAAATTGTCTTGCACATGGCCCACCCTGGTTCCATCCTTGGCATCCCAGGTGGTCCTCTGAGGGTTCATGAATCATGAATCACGAAATCCTGTTGATCATTGATTTCTCGAGCAGGCTCAGTAACCACTTCATTCGTCCTATCCCTGAAATATTATAAGTCTCTCTCCACTCCACCTTCCCAATGATGCCGCATTGGAGGCTCTTTCAGGGTCAGGGGAATGAGAATCAGCTTGTTACTTGCTTTAGCATATGAATACACCATGGGAAGCTTGCTAGGCTATCCCATGTGGGCAGGAAACTCTCAGTAGCTTGCTAGCTTCTCCCAGAAAGTAGGTTACCAAAAAAAGTAGGGAGCTTGCTTTTAAGTCTCTGGATGTTGGCCGTTGATGGGATTACACACACCTGGGTTCTTCTGCCGGTACTTTCATGCGTGAGGCTTGTCCAAACATGTGGAGAGGGGCCTTGAGCATGACTCTGGCTAGGTTCCGGTGGTCTTCGGTGGTCTTCGAAGGTCCTTCTGAGGATTACCAGGAGTAATTCCAGAGTACAGAACAAGGAATAGTCCCTGGGCATTGCTGCGTGTGGCCTTCAAATATACTGACATAAAAAGGGTGGACATCCTTCATCCTTGTGTTGTTTCTCATCTGGAAAATAATTTCTAAAATTTAAGTCCAGGGATGTGGCTCAGCAGTAGAATATGTGATTTCCTTATTTAAATTTTATGTTTACTACCAAAAAACCCAATTTTTTAACATTTTAGCTGTTTTTAAAAAATATGTTACTTTATTGTGCTGAGGTTTGTCCTTTCTATATCAAAACTGATGACTGACTTTTCTGTAGGTATTTCTTTGGTCGAGGAAAGTATAGTAGTACCTTTGTTGACAATTATCAGTGGTCAGTGAGAGATGAAAAATGATGTTGAAATGCTTAAAGAACAAAAGCTAATTTAGTATGTCTGGTATGAGTGCCATAAATATTTATTTTAAACTGGTGATTCTTGTGTTACTGGTCAAGTCCTAGCATTTGTATTGGCAACTTTACCTTATTTTTCTCCCTACTTTAAAATATGTAGCTGGGATATTGTATTGTTTTCCAAAGTAAAAACCACTCCATATACTGGCTCACCTTTTAAAATCCAAAAATACTTTGTTGTTCATTTCTTTACCCAGATACCACTATAAGCCTTGAATTACATTAGTTATTTTTGTATCAGTTTCTACTGATTCATTATGACTTTATAATCATTACATTGTCATAAATTAAAGTATGTACACTGATTATGCATACCAACTTTTTTCTGTGTGCATATAATTTATATTTTGAACCTCAAAGGAAGATCTTATGTATTCTTTTTGAAATTTATTATGTGTATTTGTTTTATTTATTTAATTTTTGAATTGGGATAACTTTTGCTTACAAGATTATAAATATTTTAATGTTTAAGGAGCACAATGATAATGTACCATCCCCATTGCCAAGGCACCAATAGTCCTTCACCAGAGTCCTTCACCACTGAGAACTTTCGTCTTACCCCCCCCTCACCTCCTGTCAGAGAAAATCAGTTCTGCAATCAGTGCTTGTTTTCTGTACACAGTCTCTTGTTATGGTTCTTTATATACCATATATGAGTGAAATCATCAGGTATTTGTGTTTCTCCTAATTTATATTGCTAATCCTAATATCCCAAAAGTTTTATCCATGTTGTAGTTAAAGGCAAGATTTCTTTTACATCTTCCCACCACCATATTTTGGATGTTTCCACCTCGGCCCTCAAACCCTGCCCCCAAAGCAGGACCTAAATCATTTATTTTGTATTGCTTGTTATAAATAATGCGCAAAAACTGATCTCAAAGAGTTGCCTTAGAGGAAAGTATGTGAAGATTGTTGTTTTTTACCCTGGAACCATTAAGCCCTTATATAAGAGATACTACCATGTTGTTAAGGATGGAGCCTTATGTGCTAATATATATATATATATATATACATATATATATATATATTCGATATTGGTTGCTTTCTACTTTGCACCCCATCAAATGTGGTGTGCTACTCTTGGTACATCAGTGGTGTAGAGTATGAGAGGTTGCTCCAGGAATTCTAGTATTTTAAATACAGTGATAGAGCTGAAATTAATTTAATTTTTTCTTTTTTTTTTCTTTTTGGGTCACACCTGGCGATGCACAGGGGTTACTCCTGGCTCTGCACTCAGGAATTACTCCCGGCAGTGCTCAGGGAACCATATGGAATGCCGGGAATCGAACCCAGGTTGGCCTGGTGCAAGGCAAACATTCTACCTGCTGTGCTATCACTCCAGCCCCTAATTTAATTTTTTTTAACTGAATGGTAACTTTGGGGTTCAAAGGCATCTCTGTTGCAGATTGCTATCAAGTTGCTCTCTTCCATTAGATTTATTTGTGAGTCTCTGGATCATGGCCATTAATGAGCTTATATGGCACCAGAGGCAGTTCCTGTGTGTGACTGCCAGGCTACCGGAAGCACAGGGAGACAGGGTGAGCCTGGAGATTTCAGTCACAAGTTTCACACACCTGGGTTTTTCAGCATATTCACTCATGGATGAGACTCATCTGGGCCTGTGGAGATCATCCGTGAGTGTGGCAGCAATTGAGTTCTGGAGGTTTTCAGCTGCCAGGGCTCTGTTGGAGCAGGCAGAGTGGGGAACTCACCTGCCCTCCTCCAGATTGCCCCAGATCAGACAGCCTGGTGCAGGGTATGAAGGCACCTCTGCAGTGTGTTTCTCTCTTGTTGCTCTCTTTCAAGAGGTTTATTTGTGGATCTCTCTTTCCAAAAATTTTAGATAAATTCCTAGGAGTAATGTTGCTGATTTATATGAGTTTTCCATTTTTTATTTTAAAAGTAATCTCTGTAGATTACTTTTTGGAAATTTTTTTACTTTATGGAAATCTTTTTTCCATAAAGATGGTACCAATTTACATTCCCATATCATCGTGTCATACGCTGTTTGCTGGGGAGGGGGAGTGTTGGACAAGTGCTTGGGGCTTACTCCTGGCTCTGTACTCAAGGTTCACTCATGATTGTGCTTAGGAGATGATATATGGAGGTGGGGATAGAACCCAGGTTGGCTGCAAGCAAGGCAAGTGCCTTCCCTGCTGTACTATCTCTCTAAATTCCAGGAATTTTTTTATTGAGCATCCTTAGCAACTCTTCCAACATTTTTCAAAGGCCATTATTACTGGTATGAATGATATTTGTTGTCATTGGGGATTGTATTTCCCTGATGACAATGATAATAGACTTTTTCTTCATATAACTTTGGGCCATCTGTGTGTATTTTGGGGAGAAGTTTCTTTTCAGCTCTTTTCATTTTTTCATGTAATGTTTTGTCACTGCGCTTTGAGAGTTCTTTGTATAACTTTAATACTAGTCCTCTATCAGATGTTTAATGTGTGAATGTTTTTTTGCAATTCAATAAAGTGCTCTTTTCTTTCAATGGTATTTTCTTTGTGCAAAGTTTTTAAGTTTTATGTAGTTCCATCCATTTATTTTGCTTAACAAAACTTCTATTGGGAATGATGATTTTGTACAGGACTGAGTGTTAAAAGCAGGTAAAGGGATATACTTGATAACCCTTCAGTATATGTATTACAAACCATAAGGCCTAAAAGGAAAGAGAGAGGAAGAGAGGAGGAGGAAGAGGAGGAAGAGGAGAAGGAGAAGAATAACAAGGAGGAAGAGAGGCAGGTGGGGAGTGAGGGAAACTGGGGACATTGGTGGTGAGTAATGTACACTAGTGAAGGGACGGGTGTTGAAACATTATATGACTGAAATTCAGTAACGAACAACTTCGTAACTGTGTGTCTCACTGTGATTTAATTAAAAAAATAAATTAATATTTTAAAAAATCTTTTAGAATCATCATGATTTTAAGCACTATCTATGCTTTTTAATTTTGTATTCTATAAAAATTATATCATAGTTTTTATTTATTCACATAATTATTCAATAAAAAAATCAGTATACTTAGATTTATACTCAGCCAGAATCCTGTAAGTTTGAAAGAGAAAGTCTTGCATATAGACCTGGTGTTAGGTAATTTCCTATTGCTCCTGGAAGACATTACCACAAACAGTAGCTTAATATAAAACAAATATATTACCTTATAATTATCGAGGTCGAAAGGCCAACAAGTGTCCCAGAGAGGCTTCAATAAAAGGCATTCTCAAGGTTACATTCTTTCTGTTGACTAGGGAAGGAGCAGTTTTTATGCCTTTTCCAATTACTATAGGCCAGTTGCTTTCCTTTACTTATAGTTCCTGAGTTTGTTGAATTTCTTTTCAAAGTCAGCAAGTGGCTGGCCAAGTTATGATGGCATATCCTGGAAGTCTTTTCTTCCTTTCCTATTTGAAGAACCTCATGATTAAAGCAGGTCTTGGACAACCTAGGATAATCTCCCATAAAGTCAAGTGATTCACAACCTTATTTGATTTACAAATGAAATACCTTAATTTCTCCTTGCCATTTTTTGACACACCCTATTGACAAATTTGGGGTTCTGCCACCGTAGGCACCAGTTCCTTGGAGGCATTAGACTTTTCAGATTGCTTTTTCACAGTTCTTTTTTAAAATTTTATTTTGGGCACCATGATTTACAGTATTGATAATGGCAGGCATTTTACATCAAACTTTCCAGCATCACACTTTCTACCAGAGTGCCAGCTTCCCTTCACCATTGTCCCCCAGTGTGCCCCCCCACTTCACCCCATCTGATTCACCATTCACTAACCCCCTCCAGTGATGTTTTCTACACAAGTTAGGCTCTCAGCTGCCTTTGGGAATTTGCTGTTTTCTTACTGTTAATATCCCACCTATGAGCAAGAACTTTCTGTATCTGTCCCTCTTTCTGAAACATGTTAACTTCATTCAACATAATATTCTCTAGATCCACGCATGCAGCAGAAAATTGCATGATTTTTCCACTTTTCATACCTGAGTAGTATTCCACTGTGTACATGTACCATAGTTTATTTATCCAACTCTTGGACACTTGGATTGTTTCCAGATTTGGCTATTGTGAAAAATGCTGCAGTGAGCATACATGTGCAAATATCATTTTGAAAAGAGTTTGGGAGTCCTTGGAGTAGATGTCAAGAAATGGAATTGCTAGGTCATATGAAAGATCGAGTACTACTTTATTTTTTAATTTTGGGGGCCATATCTAGTGCTCAGGAATCATTCCAGATGGTGTTTGGTCAACATATAGGGTTATGGGAGTCAAACCCATTTTAACCATGCATAAGGAAAGCACTTTACTCACTGTACTATCTCTTCATTTCCAACCCCTAGTATTTTGAGAAATGTCCTTATTGTTTTCCAAAAATGTTGAACCAGTGGATATTCTCACCAGTGGTAGATAAAGGTTCCATATTCACCACATCCTTGCCAACATTGGTTGTTTTTACTCTTTATTATGTGTGCAGAATCACTGTTGTTTGATAATAGCTCATTGTTGTTTTGATTTTACTTTTTTTGATATAAATAATGCAGAGTACTTTTTGTAAATATTTTGGCCATTTATATGTCCTAGAGGAAGTTTCTGTTCATCTCTTTCCCTCACATTTTGATGAGGTTGTTATTTTTCCCCTTATACAATTCTACCAGTGCTTTATGTATTTTGGATGTTAACCCTTTGCAAGATGAGTGGTGGGCAAATATTTTCTCTCAGTCTGTGGGGTGCCTTTTTATTCTGTTCATTGATTCTTTTGTGGCACAGAAGCTTCTTAGTTTTCTGTTG
This sequence comes from Sorex araneus, assembly GCF_027595985.1. Lineage (NCBI taxonomy): Eukaryota > Metazoa > Chordata > Mammalia > Eulipotyphla > Soricidae > Sorex > Sorex araneus. The sequence goes on along the minus strand of NC_073302.1, from coordinate 70,792,637 downwards.
TTTCATTTATTTATCTTTGTCCCAATTGCTTGACCAATGGCATTAAATCATTAAAGATGTTTCTAGATTCAACGTCATGAAATGTTTTACTTATGTTTTTCTCAATATGATTTATTGATTCAGGTTTTATATTAAGGCACTAAATCTATTTTCATTTGACTTTTGTGAATGGTGTTAGAAAAGAGTCTGAATTCATTTCTTGTTTCATGTGACCAACCAGTTTACCCAGAGCCATTTGTTGAGGAGGATTTTTTAGCTCCAATCTGTACTTTTGCTCCTATGTTGAATATTAACTGTTCATATACTTGAGGATCTATATCTGCTCTCTCAATTTTATTCTATCTATGTCTTTAAAACTTTCATAGCTATTTTTATAGGGACTTCATTGAATCTGCTTGGTCAATTGTTATTTTGACAATATTGATCTTTCCAATCCATAGAAGGGATGTGTTTCCATTTCCACATGTCCTCTTTAATTTCTTTTAACAGTGATTTACATCTTTCTTTGCATAAGTCTTTCACCTCTTTTGTTAGATAATTCCTATATATACTTGATTTTCTGGGACACAATGGTAAATGATATATTTTTAAACTTTCTGTCTCCTCTATTTTATTACTTGTATATAGAAAAGTTATGAATTTCTGTGCAATCATTTTGCATTTAATTGTACAAGTCTGTTTCTAAGTGTTTTCTGTAGAGTCTTTAGGGTTTTCTAGGCATAATATCATGACATCTGCAAAAAAATGAGAGCACGATTCCTTCATTTCCAAACATATGCCCTTAATATCTCTTTCTTGCCTAATTGTCATGACCGGGACTTTCAATACTGTAGTAGTAAGAGTGGACAGCCTTGTCTTATACCTGATCTTAGAACAAAGGTTTTCATTATTAGTTATGATGTTTGCTGTAGTCTTCTCGTTGTTTGTTTGTTTTGTTGTTGCTGTTTGTTTGGGGCTGCACTCAGGGTTCTCAGGGCTCACTCCTGGCTCTGTGCCCAGCGATCATTCCTGGAAGTTGTCAGAGGACCTTAGGGAATGCCAGAGGTTGAATCAGAATTGGTCATGTGAATGGCAAGTGCCCTACTTATTATACATCCCTCCAGCCTTCAACCCCCATTTTATTGATAATTTTTATCATGAATAGATGTTGGATTTTTTCAAATGCTTTATCTGAATCTGAGATGATTATGTAGCTTTAATCTTTTCTAGTTAATTGATGTGTCTGCTGTTCTTTTGGGTGAAATTTTGTACTTCAACCTAGCAAGAATACTCTTAGTGGTTCAGCCCCTCAAGATAGTAAGAGGTACTCTAGGATTGTAGATTTCCATGGGGATGTAGGTGTCTTCATTGTGGAGTTGGAGAAGTAGAATTTTCCATGCAGTTCAGCATCCCTGTAGTGAAGGGTGAAGTTAGCACTCCATTCCGTTCCCTTTGGACATTTTTACTGCATTGAGGATGGCACAGGAAAGTTGCAGGCAAGCGCTGACACCCAGGTCTTCTCTAGGGCTGAGTGTTTGGTTGGTTTCTGGCTGGAATTCTGGCATCCTTTCTGGCTTCAGGCTGACTGCCCTGGGCTCCTGGTTCATAGGGGAACTCACTTGAACAATTAACAGTGCATGTTTTCATATGTTGACTCAGCTGATGTTCTTGCATCCCAATGTTTTACAAAAGGTAGAGTATGTTGTACCTATTTTAGAGATAAAGATTCTGAAGTGTAGCAGGTACGAAGTTTCCCTATATGTAAGAGTATCTATAAAGGAGATAGGATCAGAGACCAGGTGTTTTATTTGTGGGCCAGTGATCTTTATCATTCTTTTAACCAGCTAGGATCCACCTGATAGCTCGTTATCGAATATTTATCCTGTTGGTCATAATAGTATCATGAAAGACATTGTAAAGTATACATTTCTTTGTGTCACTGCTCTTAATGGAGCCATTTATTAAATAAAGGAAACCAAGTTTAAATTTTCAATATATCCCTAGGGAACTTATGCAACATTCTTGTGACTGTCATTCTTGATTTCATTGACTGCTGTTTTTGAAGAATGTGAAAATTAGAAGGCTGGTCTCAGATGTTGTTAGAGCTGATTACCAACTTAGGGGATGGTAGATAATGCAATGCATCTTTTTTGCATTTAGATGATAGTTTCTTAAAAATTGCACAAACCTGCTAGAAGCTGAACTTTGGACTGGAGTGATAGAACAGCAGGTAGGGTGTTTGCCTTGCATGCTGCATGCAGCCGACCGGGTTTGATTCTTCCGTTCCTCTCAGAGAGACTGGCAAGCCACTGAGAGTATCCCGCCCACATGGCAGAGCCTGGCAAGCTACCCGTGGCATATTCGATATGCCAAAAACAGTAACAACAAGTCTCACAATGGAGACATTACTGGTGCCTGCTCAAGCAAATCGATGAACAATGGGACAAGAGTGCAATGCTATATTTTTTCAGATGGAACCAAGGCATAGCTATTGCAGGGAACTTAAAATCATCAAGGTCTCCATCTATTATCTTTCAGTAAAAATGCTCTTTCCTCTCTGATTCTCTGTGCCACTGTTTTTTGCCTGTCAACTTGTTGATACCAATTTTAATTCCCTTCTGTCTCTTAAAAGACTTCCTTTTCTTGGCTTTCTTTCGATATTATTTCTTCCAACCTATCCAGAAACCTTCAGCCTATTTAATAAGCTCCTCCTTGGAGACACATACTTAAAGTGCTTTTCTTTTCTCATCAAGCAAAGAGGCCAGATTGCATTCACAGCGAGCAAAATTGTGTGCTCAAGAGCCCCAGATAGGAAGACACGAACAGCTGCAGCAGCCGCAGCAGCAACATTATTGTTCTTGCATATTGAGGATACCAGGCTAGGTGGGTTGTATCATTGCCATTTTTTTTTTTGCAGCATTTTCCATCATAGAAAAGTGCTTAACCCCTCCCAAATCCTTTCATTTCCATCAAGAGCCTAGCTGAACTCTTCCTTTTGTAGTTTGCGTTTTGTGTCTCTTTTTGTATATTTTCTTCTTTTCTTTATAAACCTCCATCAAGAGTTTCTGTCAAGGTGATACCCTCTTGCTTTTCCTTCTTTCCCTTTCCAATATTTTGTCCCCTCTCATGATTTCTAATTCCTCTGGTCCTAACCATATATGCCTCTTTCAAGTCTCACACTTTTTACTTAGGTATGATTCTTAACACACCTAAGATGTAAAATATCATCAGCCTTCTGTATTTCATTTTCCTGATTTTGATCTCTTAAGAGTTTTGTCAGAGGTATTTATTTAACATTTTTACTTCCTCTCTTTTCTCTCTGCCTATAATCATTTTCCCCTAAATATTATAGCTATTACTTCCTCATCTACTTCCATAATGTCTACTGCATTCCATCATTTCCCCTGCCATCATCCTAACTCAAAAACTTATTATATGCTGTATGATTGCAATAATCTAACTCAGTGATTTTCAACCCCGGTCACACATTAGAATCACCTAAGGGAGCTTCAAAAATTTGTCTTATGTCTGGTCCCAATCTTAGAGATTCACATTAAATTGGGCTGTGGTAGGGTTCCTGGTAATGGCATTTAAAAGAAAAAAAATTCCCCTGGGTGATTCTCATGTGCAGCAACTGAATCACCAACTGAATTTTTGTTCGAGTTATCCCTATATTTAAACCATTTCACATATTAGATTATAATTCCATAGTATTCCTTATTACAAGCTTTACTCCATTAAAACCTACAGGAAAATCTTCAAATGATTCAGCTTAATTTTTACCACCCCCTAAACTTACCCCAATACACCCTATTTGATGAATTCAGGATGCCATAGCTTCTGCTGAACCTACCTTACAATTCCCTATCTTCAAGCATTGCTCCTTAAAGACCAGCTGAATCTATGTTCAACATTTCTATATGTTTTGTTCATGGCTAGAGCCTTTCTTTATTTTTCACTTACAACATTTCCCCCTAAAGTCCAAACTATTTAAAATTTATGCCAGATTCTGTAGATTTTCACCAGAGTCTAGTAGTTGAAATATTAGGCTCTTCCAAAGCAGAACAGGCCCAACTGCTAGTTTCATTGTTTGTTGAAATATGATTTTAGATTGCTATAAAATCTCTCTTAATTATATTTCTGCACCTGTTACATGACTACATGATGGTATCTAGTTCTCAATGTTGTTTGAGGATCAGGCCCAATGAAATCTTGTATGGGAAACAACTCACATGTTCAGCATGCTAATTTAATAAGTAGCAGCTTCATAAATAAATATAATTATGTCAGATGCAATCTAAATAGCAATGACCTAACTGTAGTACCTTTTGGTGGAGGATGGACTATATGTAACATTCTAATCAAAATCTGAACTTTTTGTAGCATAGTTTTAGAAAGAAATGAAAATGATAAAGAATGTAAAAATCTCTAAAATTACCTTTGTATAGTTCTAATATCATTCTTGGCACCCTCAAATATCCAGCAGTTCCACTTTTTTTTAATCATTCTTCAAAAAAAAAAAAAAGAATGTTCATCTAGTCCTAATAAATTTGGGCCAGAAACATGAGGTAGAATTACTTCTTTGAGAACAATTTCCAGAATTTGATTCATTCCTTGTCTAAGATAATGTTGGCAGTGTTGTGATATAGCTATTGTTTGAATAAATCTACAATCAAATTCTGTCTGTACAGTGGGATTACATAAGGAATACTTAAGGTTTGACCTCCATTATTCCTGTGATCAACATGCCAGCTTCTTACTTCAGAAAGTGTTAAGTCATAAAGTGTAAAATGATTCTGCTTTCCAGAGTATTCTTTTAGGATTTTCTCTTCTTTTTTTTGTAAGCTGTCTTCTCTTAATCTTTACCAGAGGAGCTAATGTTGAAAGGCTAATCCAGAATCAATTTGCATTTCAAGTAAACAAGTATTATAATAATTGACAGGAAAATTCTGCTTAAATGCCATGAGCAATCAAACCTCTCTAAACACACACACACAGACTTACAGACACACACATGCACATATACACACACAAACACACATGTTGACCCCAAATTCACATCTTGAAGCCATAACTGCAATGTGTTGTATTTGGAAATAGAGCATCTAAGGAGGTGATTAATGTTAAATGAGATTATAAAAGCAGGCTCCTAATTTGATAGGACCCAGGGAGAGACCTAGAGCTCTTTTATGCACACAGAAAAAAAGCACAGAAGAGCTGTTAAATCAGAGCACGAAAGAGAAGTTAAACACAGAGGAATGGGAGTGTCTCCCGAGCACTGTGATGGGTGTAACTCAATAAAACTAAGCTCCTTGCAGCAAGGGAGAAAGGGCAGAGGAGAAAAGACAATCCAATGTTATCTTATAACACACTATCTAAATAATAGATGCATCAAATTTGTCAAGAAATGTTAACATCAAGAAAGTAGATTCTAGGGACCAGAGCAATGGTATAATGGTAGGGCACATGCTTATTCCCTGTGTACATGAAAGAGCTCTAGAAATCTCCCTGAGTCCTATCAAATTAGGGCCTAGAAGGTAGGAAACTGTCCAGAAGTCAGAAGAAAGAAGTCACCAGAAACTAATCATACATACAACTCCTTGATCTCAGACTTTCACAACACCCAGAACTGTCAGAAATTTAAGTTTCCTTTGTATAAACTACAAATTCTGAGGTATTGGGGTCTCAGTAGCCGGCCTGAGACTTTGACTAAACCCCCTGCCCCTGAAAGCAAGAGTTGGCCCTTTTTACAGGGGCCCAGGGGCTCTGCATTCCATACACTCCAGCATTCCACACACACAGGCACTCTGGTTGAGGAGACAATGGGATGAGGAGTGTGACAGTTAACATTTACCTAAGCTAGTTAACATGGTCCTGAGATTGGGGAATAGAAATCATTAACTGGCATCTGTACTGAGCTCCACGGGTAAACGTGATACATGCGTGGAATGTTCTCCCACCCTAGATTGTGTGTATAAAATCCCCTGTGTAAGAATCAATAAACGGAGTCTGCTTGACCACCAGGCTTCCCCGATCTGCTTGGTGACCTCCTCGGTCAGCTTCTTTCTCGGCAGTAGGAATCCTGCGGTGAGCAGACGACCAGGGCAGAGGCTTCTCCCCTTCCCACTCCCTCTCCTATAGGGAGTAAGTCCGGTGACTTCGGGGCTCATACTCCAGTGTGTCGGGGTTGACTGGCCAGGACCCCGACACTGAGGAACTTGGTTACAGTAAGCCTAGTATAGTAATACACATGCTCACACTGATGTTATACATGTACAACAATTTAAAAACATTTAAACCTTATTAGAAAATAATTTCTTATTAGAAATAATTTTCCTCCCCAGAAGGGAGGAAAATAGTAAAACTGCCTAAGAATGGGAGCAAAAAGATAAGGAAACCACTGATAGTCTTCTTCTTCTCTTGTACCTTCTTGGCTCACTTTTAGTGACCCCTAAGATTTTTACCATCAGCAACAGTAAACTTTAACTATCCCACATATAAAATTTGCCTCTTAAAATGAGTGGAATCCATAACCTTGAGGAAAGTTCTGAATCACTCAATTTTTCTAGACAAACCATTGTTAACTCTAAAATTACTGACTCCTTATCGGTCTTTGAATGAATTTTGAATTTTAAAATATTTCCAAATATGCACTGTTTCCATGCCATCTTAAACATTATATGAAATTGTTTTAAACTTTTATTTACTTGGGATCATTATTGTGCAATGGTTAAAGAAAATTCTAGATACATACAGAGGTAGATTTGAAATTTTAATAGCAACCCCTCACATATCAGAGATTGCTTTAATCTATTTTACACATATTCACCTTTAAATCTCATTAGCCACAGGTCTAAGGTGGATGCTACTAATTATCTTCATTATGCAAATATAAAAATGGAAACAGGAAGATTCTGTGAAGTAGTAAAGGAAGAACCTGGCTTTTGAAATGGGGCTGAGATGGCTCCAGAGCCATCTCATGTTTTATAAGTATTATAAGTACTTCACTGAGTTGTGAAACTTACAAGGGTCAGACACCAGTTTAGCTCTAAAATCTGTGTGTTGGATGGAGAAGGGGCAGGAGGTGCTGGTTATTTGTTTGGGGCCACACCAGGCAGAACTCAGGCTTTACTCCTGGTTATACACTCAGACATTACTCCCTGGTGGGCTCTGAAGGTCATATGGGATTCCAGGGATCAAACCCAGGTTGACTGCATGCATAGTATGTACCCTACCATTATACCAATGCTCTGGCCCCTAGGATCTACTTTCTTGATGTCAACATTTCTTGACAAATTTGATGCATCTATTATTTAGATACTGTGTAGTAGAATAACATTGGTTTATCCTTTCTCCTCTGTCCTTTCTCCTTTGCTGCAGGGAGCCTAGTTTTATTGAGTTACAGTCATCACAGTGCTCGGGAGACACTGCTATTCCTCTGTGTTTATCTTTAACTTCTCCTTCATGCTCTGATTCCCCTATTTGTTAATCATCTCTATTCCCAAATCATACCCTGTGACTTGTAAGGTCAGATCCTTCTAAGGACTCTGGATTTTGTATTTTTAAGTGAAATACTGCTTTTCTCTTTCCCTTATGTCCTTTACTTTAGAGCAATGTCCTTTTTGTATGGACACAGGAAGACAGTTAATGCTATGCTTTTGTAACTTGGGAGTTAATTCACTCCGAAGAATATTTACTCCTGGGTGTCTTTTATATTTACTTGACTCAAGCCTCAGTTGCCCTTAGTTCCTAGCATCCCAAAAGGAGGGTCGAAACAAAGGGACTTAGATGGACCCAGGGCAAGCTGTAAACTACTATGACATCGAAATGGGACAGCACCATATAACTTATAAGTTAAGAGTATGGTCATGGACACATTCTGTTATGACCCAAAGAGAAATAACTGTACAAGGACCCTACTGGGGTTAGGAAGGATTAATATGGCCTGAGAACTGTAGTCTTGGGATATATAGCAAGATGTCCCCAGGAGAGCCACCCTATAGGCTTAATATATCCCTTGCTGTGTCCACACAAAATGACTAATATCATTAAGAAGTATAATTACAATGACTGTTTAAATTGTTATGGACTAAGGAAGGAGAAATACATCCTTAGATGAAATTCCATCCTTGAGAGGATCTGATAGCAGGATGAGATCTTAGAAGAATCTTCCCTGGAAGGAAGGACTTTACATATGTTGATTTTGTTATCTGACTTATGTGTAGTTGCCACCCCCAACTTTGAAGGTTGGGCTCTTAACTAAGATGGTGAAACTGGAAACAGGGGGGAGACTAGCATGAGGAACAGCAGGAGATGGGAATGAGAGACAGGGGGAAACTGGAAATGGGCACGCAGTGAGACTGGGATAGGCATTCCGGGAGACTGGAATAAACAGTGGGATGGAGGTTGGAATAAATGGTGACTGATAACCAACCAGATTGGCCCCAGTTTTCTCTTTCCTTCTTCCATCGCTGTTGGCCATCTGGGGTGGGAAAGCAGCCTGACCACTGGAGAGTGCCCAAATTTTTGAGAACACACAGTGTATTCCTTTACATAAGTTACACAAAGTTTATGCAGATATAGCATTTTTGGACAGCATAAAGAAGCTGTGCTTTTGCAAAAGACACAAGGGACTTGAAAGCTAGGGGACAGTGTAGACAGAGGGATTTAAAAAAATGCAGCTAGAACTCATTTCCCCAATTGGGGCACACAACCTCTGAAATATTCTTTTTTCTAAATTTTTATGTGGATACTTTTACCTGTCATAATTACCAAAGGCTGCAGCTTCCCTAATATACTGGTCCAGATCTTCAGGTGTACAGCTCAGAACTTCTCCAACTCCACACTGTAAGTCTGGGGATATAGCTCAAAGAACTAGTGCACATACTTTGTATTTGGAAGACCCAAGTTCAAACCTCAGCTCTGTATGGTTCCCAGATCACTGCCAGGAATGACAACTGAGTAAAACTCTGAGAGTAGCCCCTGAGCACCATCAGATGTGGCCCAAAAAGCAAAAACAAAAATAAGATACACCAGCTAGCACTCAAGTCTTGGATGTTAAAACATCTTTCTGCAAAGGAACCAACATTCTTTGGGGAAATGACTGAGTCTTGAACTGGAGTAGTAAAAAAAAAAATTGAACTGGAGTAGTAAATATACAGGATCAGCCTAAACCTAAAGTATTGTGTAGCACCAGAAAGTAAGATGGTGCTCACAAAATGAAACAAAAATACAAAGAGATGCTGAAATCAACTCACAAACCTCTCAGTAACCAAAGCTGAGATAATTTTGCAACAAAATTAAGTAATCTTATTTTATAATCCATTATAAAATACAAAATAAATATTCATTAGTTTATGATAATATAAATGGGTTATTGACCATATAGGCAATTGGGAGAAAGACAAAAATTTACTGTAGAAGTAAAGTGCTAATAAATTACACAGATAATTTATCCTAATGGAGATATTCATACTATAAACCATATCATTATCCCTATCACTTTGTCACTGTATCAATGTCATCCCGTTGCTCATTGATTTGCTCAAGCGGGCACCAATAAAGTCTCCATTGTGAGACTTGTTGTTACTGTTTTTGGCATATCAAATACGCCACAGGTAGCATGCCAGGTTTTGCTGTACGGGCGGGATCCTCTCGGTAGCTTGCTGGGCTCTCCAAGAGGGATGGAGGAATCAAATCCGGGTCGACAGCATGCAAGGCAAACAGCCTACCCACTGTGCTATCGCTCTAGCCCTCTACACTCCTTAAATGTGGGTGGGGCATAGAGACAGACCCAATTCTTAGAAAGTTAGCTTTTCAATGCTGTACTCTTTGAAGCCAAGTACTGCCTCTGTCAGGTGACCAGGGTCAATGTAAGCAGTGATATAATGCAACAGTACTTGTTTTTTCTCATTATTAGAATACGGAAATGAAATAATGTATTTTCTGCCATAAAATTAAAACATACCAAGAAAAATTCCAATTGAAGACCCACTACAGGAAAATATACCAAGAAAAATTCCAATTGAAGACCCACTACAGGGTTCTTAACTCATACTCCTGTGCAGGATAACATTGTTTGTCCTTTACGCCTTGTCACAGGGAGCTTAGGTTTATTGGGTTACTTTCATCACAGTGCTCCCATTCTTTTGTGTTTATTTGTAACTTCTTTCTTTGTGCTGTGTTGACTTGTAAATATTGCTTTTCTCTTCTCCTTAAGATAATTCAGACAATTATAGAGGACTTTTTATATGGACACAAGAAGACAGTTAATGCTATGCTTTCTTAACTTGGGAGTTAATTGACTCTAAATGATATTTGCCTCCTGGACATCTGTTCTCTCAACCTAAGCCTCAGTTGCCCTTCCTTCCTAGCACCCCCCAAAAGCAGGATCCTGACAAGGGACCGGATGGACCCAGGGCAAGCTGCAAGCTATGTGCTACCCTGGCATAGAAATGGGCCTAGCCAAAGCGCCATAATATTTAACTGTAAGAGCATGGTCATGGACAAATTCTTTCATGATCCAAAAAAGTAATAACTAGACTTGGACCCTGCTAGGGTTAGGAATGATTAATCTGGCCTGAGCACTGTAGTCTGTGTCTGTTGTGAGATGTTCCCAGGAGAGCCCCCCTACAAGCCTCAATCTATCTCTTACTGTGTCCATACAAAATAACTAATATTAAGAAGTAGAATTAAGATGTTAATTAAGTTACTGGACTAAGGAGAAGAGGACACATAGGTGGCATTTCCACCCTTGAGCCTGATGGGCGGTCAGGAAGGGCTTTCTTATGTTGATTTTGCTACCAGAATGGGTGTAGCATCTATACCCAGTGCAAGGGAGTTGGGGAGAGATGAGGGAGTTGGAGAGACAAGAGAGTTGGAGAGAGGAGAGAGATAGCAGGGCAGCAAGATGGGGCACAGAGAGACTAGCAAGGGGGACAGAAAGAAGAATGTAGGGGAACAATGAGGAGCAGGCACGTGGAGAAAGAAAGACCAGGCTATGAGACAGAATGTGGAGAGATGAGTGGGAGAGACAGAAGGAGACAGAAATGAGGGACAGCATGAGACTAGAATGGGGGGCTGAGAGTGATTGGAACAGGCGAATGGGGAGAATGGAATAAACAGCAACTTAGCAACCAACCTGCTTGGCCCTCGTTTCCTTCTTTGTCTGCTCATGGCATGAGCCAGCCCCAGGTGGGGAAGCGGCCTGAGACCACCGAACATGAGCATCGGGAGGGAGAGCCGTTGGGGCTCTTCCTTATCACTCCAGAGACTATACACTCTTGGAAACTGTCAAGGTCATCAATAAAAGAAGTCTTAGAAACTGTCACAGTCAAGGAAAGCCTAAAGAACTTCAAGAACTAAATATAATGTGGTCTCCTGAATGGGATTCTGAAACATGCGAAGGGCATTGCATAAAAACCAAGAACATGAATAAAGCATGAACTTCAGACAATAATAATATGTCAGTGTTGGTTCAATGACAAGTGTTCTTTCTCAGGCAAGATACCAGTAATTGGGGAAACTAGGAGTCAAGTGCATGGAAAGTCTGTGCTGTTTTTATAACAGAGTTATAAAATTTTAACTATGAAGATTTAAACATTATATGTTCATTTTATGTTGCTTTGCAGGATACCCCATGCCCAGTTGCTAGGGATATAGTCATGTGATCATCTATACTTCAGCAAGCAGCTCCTTGGACTCAAAGAGCACCAATCTACTTTCACTTTTTTCTTTTATTCTGCCAGCCCCCAAGATGTATGACCTGAATGCACTTTCCTTTGAAGTTTCTGGAACCTGGGGCTCTTATTTTTTTTCTAGTTACAAAGTACTCAACAATAATGATGGCAATCAATATTTGGGCCCAATAATATTTCTATTTCCCACACCATTCTTTATTTATAGCTCTGATGGAGCAGCATCTTTATGGTCACTCATACGAGATGCAGTTGGAATAGTTTACTGAAATTCTAGCTAGCTTCCCACTGCTCTGTTTTAAGTTCCAAAACATCAGAACAGAACTTACAAAGCACATATAATTCTTGACTGTCTTGTAAGATTTGAGTCCTGGGAAAGAGTGTCCACATAACCTTTCCCCCTTTCTCTGAGAACCTCACATGTAATAGACATCATTCTAATTGAGCTCTAACTGGTCTGCCCCCACTTTCCCAGAATCCTCAAAACAGTCTAATGTTTTCCAATCATTTTTTGTTTTAATAAAATTCAGGGTAATTGCTCTGTTTTGACCTTATCCACTTAGTTCCTTGACACACAGATAGGTTCTCACAAATTGTGAGGTGTGTTACAGATAGGGTAATTACAGAAAACGATTGTGGTTGCTACCTTCTTTTTAGAGAGAAAAGTAGTATAGGTTCAAGTTTAACCCTGCATAACTTAGTCACATGCCCATCATAGTGGAAGTGAGTCTTACTCTTGGCAATCAAGCACAGCTTGATTACTCAAGGGTTTTATAAAAAATTCTTGCTTCTAATGTATGGAGCATTCCAATGCAATGAGATTTGTTCCCACCTACCTATTAGATACAAGAAGCACATTCTACTTAGTCAGACCTTCTGTCCATGGCTGTAGCCTCAAGATCACAATAGGAAAACTCACATTTGAATAGTTCTCTCTTTTCCCCTGAAAAATATCTCCACATTGTCCTCAGACTTTTGTATGTCTCCTCACTCCCCTTCAACCACTATCAGTAATCTATCAGCCATGCCTAGTATTTGTGTCCATTCAAGATGTGTGTGGGGTGTGGGGGTGTCAGAGAGAGAGAGAGAGAGATAGAGAGAGAGACTGAGAGACTGAGAGACTGAGACAGGGACAGAAACAAAGAGAAAAAGTGATAGATCCACAGAGGCAGGATGGATGGCTATTTGGTATTTGTATAGAGCAGATACTTCACTTGTTCACGCTGGGCTTTCTCTGTATTATACTTAGAAGTATCTCTGAGACATCTCTAGGCTTCATTTGCACTATCAAATGTTTCCGGCTCTCTCCCAGGAGGAGGTAGATGTCATTCCTGCCACGTGGAAGTAAACATTACTCCTTGCATCCTAACATAATATTTTTGAGATAGTGAGAGGAAAGTGGCAAGGTTCCAGTTCTTAGCTTTGTCCCTGGCATGTCAGTCATCCCTGGCCTTGCCTGGCAACATCATCCATCATGTGTATCAGAGAAAAGTTTAAGAATCCATGATCCAGGTCTTTTCTACTGAAATGCAAATATTCTTCCTTCTACACCGAACAGAACCAATCTATGCTTTGAAGGGCTCAGCACTAAGGTGGAGAAGACTCATTCCCTGACCCCGTGCACCACACACAATTCTTTCATTTTCTCTTCATCACCAACACTTTTCTTCTCCACCCACTCACAAAACACTCCTGTGCAATGCACTGTCCTTGTCACTGAATATAATTTCTGTGATACATCTACCCTGACTGTAGCCATTATTGTGCAGTAGATATCACTTGCAGAAATTATTCTGTTTCCCTTTGTCTCATCACATTTTCTGCATTTCCTGGACTTTGCAGACACCAGCCCGCAATCAGAGCTGTTTCCTCCAGCCAGCCTACCAGGCCCAACACCACGCAGCTGGGACTCGGCCTCTTCTGGCTTTGTTTGCCACTGGATGTTGCAGGGTTGATTTTATTCACAAAACAGAACAATTTTCTTTAAGCTGCTTCAGCGTTTGGAACTATTTCTAATGCTTTAATGTTACATTAATATCTTCCTTTCCAGATATTCCTTTTCTATATGATAATCCAAAAATGCGAACTTTTTGTGTTCAGGTACTAAAGTTAGTCTTTTAGTGCTACCTAAAACGAGTCTGAGTAAAGAGCAAAGCACAAAAGAAAGCACAGATGAGAAAAGCTTTCCAGGGAGTAAACTGATTTTCAGCACTCAAAAATATTATTAGTTATCACCATCATCACTGTCATTCACATCTCGTTGTTCATCAATTTAGTCAAGTGGGTGCTAGTAATGTCTCCATTTGTCCCAGCCCTGAGATTTTAGCAGCCTCTCCTTACTCCAATCTCCAACAATTGGAGGCTCTTTTCAGGATCAGGAAATGAGACCTATTATTTGTTACTGTATTTGGCATATCAAATATGCCATGGAGAGCTTGCCAGGGTCTCCTATATTATTAGTTAAATGAGAGAAATAAACAGTGTCTTTGAATATTATAGAATCACATAAAGTTGGCTAAGAATTAAAATGTCTTTTTCAGAGACAGAGAGATAAAGAAGAAGAAAAGTGCCTGCTATAGAGGAAAACTCTATAGGGTGAGGGGGATGGAGCAGGGTGGCTGGAGGGAAACTGGGTACATTGGTGGTGGGAAATGCACACTAGTGAAGGGACAAGTGTTGGAACATTATATGACTGATGACTGAAACCCAATCATAAACAACTTTATAACTGTGTATCTCATTGTAATTCAATTAAAAATACTTTTAAAGTCTCTTTCAGAATAGTATGCAGAATACAAAACAGTCACAAAGTTTCTTTGCTTATATAAGTGACTTCAGATTGCAAGTGCAATGCCAACAACACGTAACTGCAAATCAGAACAAATGACATTTCAGTGGCTCTAGATAATGAATGATTAGATATTTTGAAGGATAGCAAGATTGTAAAAATAGGTTGAGATTTTACATTAATTGTGTTTATTTAACCACCTGTCAATGCCTTCCAGGTTTTTTTCCCCATTTAAACTTGAGGTCCTTTCAGATTTTTAGATGCTGTGATTCTGAGAAACGTTTTGTAAAGCTGCTCACAAATTGCAAAGATCATCCATTAAACCAACTAGAAGAATGATCTCTCTGAGGTTGACCTCTTCCCTCTACTCTGATTGGCCTTCATAGATGTGTCAGAGAGTAGTGAACGAACAAAAGGAAGCGGTCAGGAAGAAGGGAGAAAACTGAATTAGACATCTACCAAAAGAGAACTCTGGTCTAAGCATAACATTTGCAGGGCCCGGGGGATCTCATGAAACTAAAAGCACAGAGCCCAACCCTGCTTTTGTCCTACTCCCCTATTGACCTCCTTGTGTGTGTTTTGCATGCATATCTGAACACCTAATTTGTACATTTAAGTTCTGTTCACCATCACACTTTCTATGCATCCTTTCTTAGTCACCTCTCATGCCGTGTCAGCTGGACTGTCTACTCAAAGTAAGAGGGACCTGATGGAAAAGGCCTAGCAAGAGGTCTTAGAACCATGTGAGCAGAGAAGGTACATTATGATTTAGAAAGTAAGGTTAGGGTTCTAAGAGGAGACTTTAGAAGGGTCCCCAAAACATAGGGCCCCGGGCAGGACCCTTCCATTTCAGGTATTAGGTTGAGTTGGTTATACTACTTATTATAGAAAAGTGGAAATGTAATTATTTGAACATAATCCTGATCTTTCCAAGAGTTAATCATAAGGGTGACAAACTTATCAGTAACATAAAAACATGAATGGCAAATAATTTGTAATTTTTTTATTCTAAATTTAAGGAGTGGTAAAATTGATTAGCAGCATGGATGCTTATCACTTAGCCATTATAGGTTAATTTGAATGACTGTATTGTAACATTTGACCATAATTCTGTCTGAATGTGTAATCATCTTACTCGAAATTAAGTCACATTGAGAAATGACAAAAATACAGCATTGGAAAAATGAGGAACACACCAAGCCATAAGCATAAATTCCTTACAGCTGCCAACTCTGTTTCTGGGAAAGAACAGGGTAGAATATCTCTAAATTCCTTTCTAATTCTGTGTGTCTCGAATTCAGATTCAGCTAACACTCAAGATGAATTTACTATTTGGTGCATTTCAGCTCATTGTACCTATCTTCTATCAAATTTGAGCTTTTCTGTTAGCTCCACTGAAAGGTGAGGAGATAAGACTCAGATGAGAATTGTGCACCAGGACCTTTAATATTTCTAAGAACACACAGAGGTAATTCCTAAGTGTGGATTCTTCATTTCTATGTCTAGAAACATTATAGCTATAACATGGTGGCATCTTGAAGTCTACCTTGATGTTTCAGATGAGGGCAAAGCAAACCCCAGGACTGGAGTGATAGCACAGCGGGTAGGACATTTGCCTTGCACACGGCCAACCCAGGTTCGATTTCTCCATCCCTCTGGAGAGCCAGCCAAGCTACTGAGTGTATTCCGCCTGCACGGCAGAGCCTGGCAAGCTACCCGTGGCATATTTGATATGCCCAAAACAGTAACAATAAGTCTCACAATGGAGACGTTACTGGTGCCCGCTCAAGCAAATTGCTGAACAATGGGACAACATTGCTACAGTGCTATATATCCTCAGAATCTAGAGCAGGGCCTGAAATAGTGATGGCACTAAAAACCCACTACTTGAATGTGCTGCTGATACCTACCCAACAATGAAAGAGAGAAGGAATGAAATATTTTGATATACTTATTTTTTAAATGTATTCCCTTTTCTTTCTATAGCATTCTGGGCAAACTTAGTTTTGTGGACTGAATTCTTCTTGAAGATTTGTCTTTCAAGTTAATATTTTTAAGAATAAGAGACATTTTCTCCCAGCATTATTCCATCAATATCAATTTGATGCTGCTTTTGCCAATCATTTACTGACCTTACAGTATCAGGTATTAATACACCTAACTGGTTAAAAAAATCACTATTAAGTATAAAAATCTGTAGCCTCTCTGCCATAGATCCAAATTTTATGAAAACCATGAGCTTGCACGCTATTTATTTTAAACTTCATTTATTTCATAGACTCATGGCTTTGAAAAAATCTTTCAAGTAATTGAGGCCAATATTCTTTTTTCAAAAATGCTTATTACAGTGTGTTAGGTGATTTTTAGGCTATATAATTTAATTATACAATTAAAGGGTGTTTTTCTGATAACATTC
This sequence comes from Sorex araneus, assembly GCF_027595985.1. NCBI lineage: Eukaryota > Metazoa > Chordata > Mammalia > Eulipotyphla > Soricidae > Sorex > Sorex araneus. The sequence goes on along the minus strand of NC_073302.1, from coordinate 70,775,758 downwards.
TCTCATTTTATATGTTTTAATATATTTCTAGTAATTGTTATTTTTTTTAGAATAATTTTTCTTTTAGTGAGTCATCCGTATAAATACCCACACATGTACCTAAGATCTATAGCTATATAACTAGCATCAAACCTGAAATGTTACCAATTTTTTTTTTTTTTTTGCTTTTTGGGTCACACCCAGCGATGCTCAGGGGTTACTCCTGGCTTTGCACTCAGGAATTACTCCTGGCGGTGCTTGGGGGACCATATGGGATGCCGGGGATCGAACCCGGGTCGGCCGCGTGCAAGGCGAACGCCTTACCCGCTGTGCTAAGAAATGTTACCAATCTTATTAGACAGATGAAAACTATAGTGGGTGTTACGCATTTAAGTTTAAAGGACTGATTTAAGTAAATGTATTTTAAGATTAAAGAAATGTCAGCAAGTTAATAATAATATAGATGGATCACAAATATGGCCCAAATTGTAAAGGGAATAACTAAAACTTGGAGAATACTAATCTAACTGCATAATTTTATGACTAAGGAATAGGAAAGTGAAATGAAGGGCCCCCGTGTTAATTAGAGAACAAATGAGGAGTAGACTTTAAGTCTCCAGATTCCAGGTAATTTGTTCATATCAGTAATGCCCTGCTTTTAGATTCTGAGCATCATTAACCTGCTCTTATATGATTCATATTATGAATAAATTTTTATACACCACTGACAAATGCAAAAGATTCTAACTTTCATAATTGAAGTTTCAAAGACAGAAAAGCCCTCTGGTTTCCTCAGAGGAAAAAGTACTCTCAGGTATAATTACAATTTGTGTTTATAATGTGCCTTTCATTAAGGGACCTGAATGAACTCTAGAAAATTGATCTGATGACTGCTATTATCCTTGTTTTATACATTGGGAAACAATGACCCAGACAGGTTAAGTGAGTTTTCCAGGGTCAGCCAGTATGTCAATCATTGAGAATGAGACAGAATTAATTCTTGAATCTCTTCCTCACCTTGGTGAATTTTTGCCTTTCCCCTTAAGCCCCTTATCATTTGCTAGATTTTGAATTAGAGGAATCCCCATTACATGGAACTCAATCCAAGACTACTTTGAACCTTTCCAAGGTGCATATGGAAGGTACCTAATCTTGAGACTTCTTCATTTAATAGTCTTGCTTGTTTTTATTCGCAGAATATAACAGTGTGTGACAGATAGATCACGTAGTGTTCTCTTCTGATTGTTTTTAAATTAGTTTTGTGCTAGTAGAGTCCTTTGTCCTGGCTCCTTCTATATAGGTTAGCACATCAAACACATTGGGAAAACAAGCTGAAGGGTTTGTGCTCTACTTGCTCAAAATTCCTAACTCAATCTCTCAAGTAGCTTTTGGCCAAAAGAAACCAATAAGTGAATTCATTGTTTGAGTCATTATTTCCTACTCTTGCACAGTGGGTCATACTGAATGTATAGCCTTTGGTTGATCACAGGAGGCCAGCGCCTATTAATCTGATGTCCTTCAAATGCCCTCTAGTGGTTGAAGGCCCACATGGGTTCCACTTTTCTCGTGAAACACAAAGAATTTTGAATTTTAAATACAGAAGTTCCCCCTTCGGAAACTTTCATGGAGCGGACCCTCTGTGTTTACTAAAAGACTTAGTTTTCTCCTTTGCTGCTTTGGCCAATTAAGCACTTCCATCCATAGCAAAGAAAGGATGAATTTCTCTGTTCTCAATCTTTCAAAATTATCTATGTTTAAGACCCCCCACTCTATGCCCCACACCATTATGAGTCCATTATGTATATTTTATATATAAATATTACATCTATATTAGATATTAAATATATACATATATATGTGCACACACATATAAACATATATATGTATATATATAATCTCTATGTTAGTACTGTAAGGTAGTATAACAAAAAACTGAGTAACTAAAAGACAATAGAAATTATTCCTTGGGGAAAGTTGTATTGTTCCTTATTGCAAACCACAACACCCAATTGGAGAGAGAGAGAGAGATCAAAAGGGAATGCCCTGCCACAGAGGCAGTGTGGGGCAGGGGGAGATGGGATTGGGGGGAGGGATACTGGGTTTATTGGTGGTGAAGAATGGGCACTGGTGGAGGGATGTGTTTGTGAACATTGTATGAGGGAAAAACAAGTTCTAAAATGTGTGAATCTCAATGCGATCCCTATAAGTATACCCATGACATTCTTCAAAGAAATGGATCAAGCAATCCTAAAATTCATATGGAATAACAAACGTCCAAGGATAGCTAAAACAATTCTTGGGAAAAAGATGATGGGAGGCATCACCATCCCCAACCTCAAACTTTACTACAAAGCAGTAACAATTAAAACAGCATGGTACTGGAACAAAGGCAGAGCCGTAGACCAATGGAACAGGGTGGAATATCCCTACACACAACCCCAAATGTATGACCATCTAATCTTTCATAAGGGAGCAAGAGATGTGAAGTGGAGCAAGGAAAGCCTCTTTAACAAATGGTGCTGGCACAACTGGACAACCACATGCAAAAAAATGGGTTTAGACCTTGACCTGACACCATGCACAAAAGTCAGATCAAAATGGATTAAAGACCTCAACATTAGACCACAAACCATAAGGTACATTGAAGACAAGGTCGGCGAAACCCTCCACGATATTGAAGATAAAGGTATCTTCAAAGGTGACACGGAACTAAGCAATCTAGTAAAAACAGAGATCAACAAATGGGACTACATTAAACTAAAAAGCTTCTGCACCGCAAGAGATACAGTGACCAGAATACAAAGACTATCCACAGAATGGGAAAGGATATTTACACAATACCCATCAGATAAGGGGTTGATATCAATGGTATATAAAGCACTGGTTGAACTCTACAAGAAGAAAACATCCAACCCCATCAAAAAATGGGGCGAAGAAATGAACAGAAACTTTACCAAGGAAGAAATACGAATGGCCAAAAGGCACATGAAAAAGTGCTCTGCATCACTAATCATCAGAGAGATGCAGATCAAAACAACTTTGAGATACCACCTCACACCACAGAGACTAGCACACATCCAAAAGAACAAAAGCAACCGCTGTTGGAGAGGATGTGGGGAGAAAGGGACCCTTCTTCACTGCTGGTGGGAATGCCGACTGGTTCAGCCCTTCTGGAAAACAATTTGGACGACTCTCAAAAAATTAGATATTGAATTCCCATTTGACCCAGCAATACCACTGCTGGGAATATATCCCAGAGAGGCAAAAAAGTACAATCGAAACAACATCTGCACATGTATGTTCATCGCAGCACTGTTTACAATAGCCAGAATCTGGAAAAAACCCGAATGCCCCAGAACGGATGACTGGTTGAGGAAACTTTGGTACATCTATACAATGGAATACTATGCAGCTGTTAGAAAAAAGGAGGTCAAGAATTTTGTAGTCAAGTGGATGGGCATGAAAAGTTTCATGCTGAGTGAAATGAGTCAGAAAGAGAGAGACAGACATAGAAAGATTGCACTCATCTATGGTATATAGAATAACAGAGTGGGAGACTAACACTCAAGAACTGTAGAAATAAGTACCAGGAGGTTGACTCCATGGCTTCGAGGCTGGCCTCACATTCCGGGGAAAGGTCAACTCAGAGAAGCGATCACCAACTACATTGTAGTCGAAGGCCATGTGGGGGAAGGGAGTTGCGGGCTGAATGAGGGCTAGAGACTGAGCACAGCGGCCACTCAACACCTTTATTGCAAACCACAACAGCTAATTAGAGAGAGAAAACAGAAGGGAATGCCTTGCCACAGTGGCAGGGTGGGGTGGGGGGGAGATGGGATTGGGGAGGGTGGGAGGGACACTGGGTTTACGGGTGGTGGAGAATGGGCACTGGTGAAGGGATGGGTTCCAAACTTTGTATGAGGGAAGTATAAGCACAAAAGTGTATAAATCTGTAACTGTACCCTCACGGTGATTCTCTAATTAAAAATAAATAAATTTAAAAAAAAAATAAAAAAATAAAATAAAATGTGTGAATCTGTATCTGTACCCTCATGGTGATTCACTAATTAAAGAATAAAATTTTTAAAAAAAGAAAAAAAATTATTCCTTGGGAGCCAGAGAGATAGTACAGGATTTAAGGCACTTGCCTTGTACACAGCCAACCCAGGTTCAATCTTTGGCACTGCATACAATTTCCCTCACCAAGAATGATCCATGAGCACAAGGCCAGTAGTAAGCTATGAACACCATCAACTGTGGCCCCAAAACAAAATCAGAAATTACTTCTTTAAAGTATTACAAACTGAAGGAAAAAAGAAATTATGCTTTGAGACTAAAGGAACACTACAAATGTTGTGAGACTGCCTTGCAGGTGGCCCACCCTGGTTCCATCTCAGCATCACATGGTTCCCTGAGCACTGAGCATCACTTGGATCCTGGAGGACCCCATACCCAGCAGGCTGGTCTGGGTAATTCCCAGCATTGAGGGACCAAGCAGCATCACCTATTGTAGCCTCACATTGAAATGCAGTCCTGGTTGATCAAAAGGGCCCTCCTGGGTTTGAGAAGCAATTAGGAGACACCTGCACATCCCCAAAAGAAATTATTTCTTTATAGTTATGGACATTACAAGTCCCTAAAAAAGCAAGGTGCTTGCAGTTTCATGTTCCTTCTAAGACCTGTACAGGAAGGTCCTTTTTTGCATTTCCCTGCCCCATCCTATCACTGATTAATGGCAGCCAACTCTGTTTTCCCTGAACTCTCTTCCCTATGTCTTCCTACAACGCGTTCCTCTGTGTGCATGCATGTTGCTGTCTAAAATTCTTCCTTCTCAGGATTGGAGTGATAGCACAGCGGGTAGGGCATTTGCCTTGCACCAGGCCAACCTGGGTTCGATTCCCAGCATCCCATATGGTCGCCTGAGCACCGCCAGGGATAATTCCTGAGTGCAGAGCCAGGAGTGACCCCTGTACATCGCCAGGTGTGACCCAAAAATGAAAAAAAAAACAGGTTCTAAATAAATAAATACATACATAAAATTTTTCCTTCTCAAAAACCAGGTTTTCCAGAACAAGGCCCATCTGAGAAGCATTATATTACTCAGACATTCATTCACCAGTCCAGGGTGCATCAGAATTTCAAATATAGTGTGATAGCAGAAATAATTCAACTCAAAATCCTTTGAAATTCATAATTTTGTTCCCATTTCAGAGTTTAAAAATTGAGTCATTGAGAGATGTTCCACGGAATCCAAGGTAAAAACAACTTATAAATAACCTTCCCCTTCCATTAAATCCAAATGGCAGCTCCATTCCATTGTCCTCTGCAGCTAAGAAAAAAAAAAAACTACACTTTCAGAGGTTGGTGACTTGTGGCTGTTATGTTATCTGACGGGGAATCTGAAAAGAAAATTGCAAGCACTAGAAAAGAACACACTGGTCACAGAATTACAGATGAAATGTTAAGTGTAAGGAAAAAGGAGATGACTCAGCACTCATGAACCAGGAACCAAGTTTGAACCTGATACCACATGGGCCCCTGAGCATCACCGGGGGTGCCCCAGATGAGTGCTTTTCGGAAGAATCAAAGATAAAGGCTAGGTGTTCACACTCTCTGAATCCTTTCTTTCCAAGACCCTGGGACTCTTCTAACCCCTGCACATTTTTCATTCTTTAGCTTCCACGATGACACAGATGAAATAAATGCTCGTATACCCAATGCACATATGAGAAAACCGATGCAAAGCAGCTCTTCAAAGCAGCATATTTAGCAGCTGGCTCTGAGACCGGTGCTGGCATGCAGACATTCCCTGTGGGTGCATGAAAAGTTGTTGCCACATTATACATGGTGCCCTGGTGTGGGGTGGAGCTGGATGGCACTGCCCACCCATGATGACAGGAAAGCAGTGGATACCTTTATCATTTCCCTATTTTACTCAGCCTATGTGTATCAGGAGGTTGAAAACCACTGACATAAACTGCCCCAGGTCACATTGCTGAATCAGGGATCCAGGATTCCCACAAAGGAGGTTTGATTCCAGAGTGTAACTGTGACATTGAACCTCAGTTGAAATTTTCTGAAATTTTCCTCCTTTTATCTTCCAAAATTAACTGTTTCACAGATATTTATTTTTGTCTCCTAACCTAAAATGTAAGTTGAAATACAACCTTGTGGAGAGCAGACTTGGTTCCTTAGGCTACCATATACCCTTCCCAACTTTGTAGCAGTGCTGGGCATATGTATAGCTTCTTGAGTTTCTAGAAAAAGTAATCTCACATGCACACTGTGGTCCTCTTGGCAATGCTGTTAAATTAGGTTAAATGCTGTGAGACTAGGTTGGACACAGGACCTCTGCTGAATGTCCTGACAAATGTCACACTTCACAATCCACAGTAAACTTTCTAGATCCTTACAACTCAGTGAAAATCCAAGTGGAGCCAAGTCAAAGACTACATGTCCCCTTTAAGATTTGGTCAAAGCTAACCTACCTGAACAAATCTGCCATCGAGAAGTATATTCTGTCCAGGAAATCCTCCCAAGACAGGTCTCAGTGCTCTGCATGAGGTGTGAGTCTTGAGGATAGGAATCAAGCCCTCATTTTATTCCATCCCTTGACCAGGATTAGGAATCCTGCATTAGCATTACAACAGACTCAGAAGAGCCCTGAATCTCAGCTGAGTAGAGTTCTGAAAGAGGAGGATTTATCCACACATACTCCCTGTGCAATTTCTAAGTAATCCCAGTAGAAACTTTCGTCTGCCAGGCCTGTTTTGAAGGTCTCAGAAACCACACTGCTCAAGCCTTCCACTGGGCTGCCTCAGGCCTTGGAAAACAGCCAGCTTCTCTCCAGGCTGGAGTGTGTACGCAACTTCAACCCTGGGTGTCCGTGGAAGAAGAGAATGCCCTGCTCAGTGCTATATGTGGATGTGTAAATTACAGCAGATGATGCACTTAGCAATTATGTTCTTTGCATACATAAGCAGGAACAACAGCTCCCAAACTGCCAATATCCTTCTCAATTCTCGCAGAATGACTATGTGTCACACGGTCACGCAGCAGGGGGCCTGGAAATGAGATGAAGGAATGGCACAGTAGGAAGTTTCAATTTTGGAGAAGCACCCCTCCCGCCGCCACGAACAAGCAAACAAGCAAAGTCTCAGAAGGCGTGGTGGCCTGGCTGCACACCCCAGCCCTCCCAAGTGGGGGGGACTGCCAACGGGAAAATAGGGCCAGTGACTCAGGAGCTGCCGCGCCAGGTGCAGCTGTGTGACTATCTGCAGGAGCCAGGGAACATTGCTAACTAGTTGGGAAGTGGGTGGGAGGTTTTAATGAAACAGCTGAAGCGACATTGCAAATTCAAGTGCCCGGATGGGACTGGCAGGGACGGGCAGGTAACTAAAGGAGGAAAGTAGGTCTGATAGGGACCCTGGGGGACGCTAGAAAGTTTGAGAGGGTGGCAGTGCAGAGTGGATGGCTCTACTCTGTCTCAAGCCGTCCTTGTTAGGCAAGAAAAGCTAATTCTTTCAGTTCTTCAGGAAAGTCTGGAAAACCCTGTGAGAGGAGAGGTAGGAGAGTCCCAGAGATTTATCCCAACTAGTAACCTTTGCAGCTAATCTGAATTATTTTAAACCACTATCAATGTTTTTGTTTGGTTGGTTGGTTTCTTTTTTCAAGAATTGTGATTTACAAAGTTATTGTAGTTGAGTTTTAGGCATATAATATTTCAACACCCATCCCACCACCATTGTCAACTTCCCTCTACCAGTGTTCCTGTATTCCCTCCCCACCCCAACCCTGCCCATCCCCACCTGTCAACTTGACAAGCACGGTACGAAGTTCTAGTGGTTGCAGCTTAGACCTCATTTTTCAGTGTTGTTGAGTCTGTGTTTTGGATATGTGGCTATATCACTCACCCATAACACTTGTATAACTGAAGTCCTGATTGATGCCTATTCATCTATTACATCCCTCGATTTCTTTCCTTCTCTGTCCTTCTCTTCTCTAAATACTGGGGTCAATGGTGACTAGGAATCCCTCCCTTTACTATGATATATTTTCCTCATCCTATAGTCTACATACCACAGATAAGTGAGATCATCCTGTTAAAATACTGTCAATGTTTATATCAATTGTCTGTACCAAGTAATAAACAACTCCAGTACTAGAAATTTACAGCAACTACTTTGTGTGGCTCATGACTTCTGGTCTGAGGCATTGAAATTGACTGTGCTGAGTCATTTCTGACCCTTAAGCTGACACAACTGGGGCTGGTGCAGCCATTTTCAAAATAATGATTCTATGTCATGTCTTGTATCCAGCACCTCCATATCTCTGTCCTTCTTTCCTCTTCTCCTTCACCTCTCCTTTTCTCCCCCTCCCTCTCTTATTTAATTCTCCATGGGCTCTCATCTCTCCATATGTTACTTGTCCTTCTCACAACATTGCTGTTTCAAGAATTTGTACATAACAACTAGTTTCCAAGAGGCAGAAAATAGAAGCTTTCAGGCCAGTTAAGAACTGCATGTGATCAGGGGATCATGCAGTGTGGGGATGGCCCCTGGGTTTCTACAGAGCCAGTAGTAGCCCACAAACACTTTGAGGGAGGGAGGGAGAGGACAGAGGAAGGGAATGTGTGAACTTCTCTTAATATTGCTTCCACTCTGTTTTGTTTGCCAGAACAGTCATAGCGCCCAGCTAGTTTCACAGTGATAGAGAAATGCACTCATCTCTTGACGGTGAGTGGCAAGGTCACACCACACAAGAACATGTAAATGAAGAGATATGGTTTCATACATCATTGGGAAATCCATTTGGTCTTAGTATGAAACAAAACACAGAAGAAGTAACTGAGTTGAAGCCCATCAGTGTGTCTTATTTCAGATAAAGGACCCTTATTAGGCAATGTAAGGTAACTGATTATGTTTGTGTTTTGCAACCTGATTGCCTAGGTTCAAATTTTGGCACTGCCAGTTATTTTGTAAGGCATCCCAGGATATTTAGTTCACTTTTCTGGGTCACTTTCTTCTTCTGGGATAACAGCAATACTGTAGCAATTTCAGATTTTGTGAGACTATAGGAGTTACTGTATCTAGTGTGATTAGCAAAGAGCCCCACACAGAATAGATGTTGAGAAGCAATAGAGAGGGACTTCATTTACTAGAGCTGAGAAAGATATAAAACCCAAGTAGCTTTATTAATTTATCCATTTCTCTCACATTTTTGGAGGATGGAAATCAAGGACCAAACTACCAGGTTCCTTCAGGATGGGAGGGAGAGCTCCCGGTTTATCTTGTAGTTGGCCACTTTCTTCCTTCTGCCTCTGTCTGTGCCTTATGTGTCTACATTTTTTTCTTCTTATAAGGACATGTTTGATAAGTGGATTAGGGTACACCTTAACTACCATTTTATTTTCTCTGTGGAGACCTTATCTCCAAATAAGATTGCATCCTAATTTCTTTGGGCTTTTCCCTTATGTAATTCCTATCAGTGCTTGGTGATACAGGGATCAATCCTGGCATAACTAACTCAGAGGCCTGATGATCTGGTGCTTGAGAACACCTGTACTCAGTGATCATGAGAATGGAAACATACTGTGCTAGGATTCAGACTCCGGGTTTCAAGCTTGCAGGCATATGCTTCCTTTAGTCTACTCCCCTGGACCAGGATTTTATCCTTTTACAAGAAATAATTAAAAATGTAATTGGATTGCTATGCAGTATTCATGGAATGACTTAAAAACTAGTGATGGCATTAGTGTTTGAAGAGACCCACATGGAAAATATTTATTAACATTGCAAAAGTATAAATGATCAAATGCCATATGAGTGATACGGTAAATGAGCTGGTAAAATTTGGAAATTGAAATCTGATTTCAATGCCCTTGATAAGACCCCTTACGTGGGCACAGCTGGGTCTGGGAAGTTATTCTCCCGATGCCCAGCTCTTCTTGTCCACACTGGCTCATGGTATGCTCTGCTTTACCAGGGGCATCAGTTGACTTGCCTGGGATTCAGGTTCAACTCCAGGATACATTCAGAGCTTTCTCACAAAGAAGGGTTTTGGGTCCCACAGTCTGACCCAAATATATTTTTCTCTGGACGATAGATGAGTCTTCATAATGAATCACACTTCTCTAGATGTCAGCCTTGATCTTGTTCTGCAAAGTCCCTGTCAAAGGTGAACAATCAGAAATAGGAAGGTTCAGGAAAGACTGAACAGGTGAGAAGGAATTCTAAATAGGTGCTAAAGATTGTAGAATATTTCCTCAAAAACATAGGGTGGGAAAGAAAGCCCTGGCTTGAGGGAGCAGACAATGAACATGCAGAAGCAGCAGGTACACAGTAAGTGTGATGCTCCTGAAGTCTCCCTGTGAGTCAGCCACACACCCTTCCCAGAGTATGAACAAGGACATTGGGAGCGAAGTATGGGATGCTATAAGAGGGGTTCTCCTAACTCCTGAAGAGTACTATCTCTTCTGCCTGCTATCTCTTATGCTATTTCTGTCTCCCTTTTCTCTCTCCTCTCTAATCTTTAAAGAAGGAGCACTTCCAACCTTTAACAACATGTTATAATCTCTTATATAAGGGTGTAATAGCTCCTGGGTGATATACAACAATCTTCCTCTAAGGAAACGTTTTTAGGTTATTTTAGTGGACTATTCATAACAAAATATGAATAGAAATACAAAATAAATTATTTAGGTCCTGCTTTGGGGGCACAGTTTAGGGGTCAAGGTAGAAACATTCAAAATATTGTGATGGGAAGATGTAATGGTGGTGGGATTGGCATTGGAATATTAAATTTAATAAATTTTATGAACAACTTAAAAAATTGAATGAAAGTAAAGAAGGAGCAGCTCAGCCAAACAGTAACTACTTTAGGGCGTGGGATGTGGTCAGCAGTAGACTGCATGCCTCACTTGTGTAAATCCCAGGGTTTGAGTTCCCAGCACCTGAGTATGAGGGGAAGGGAGAGAGATACACTAAGCACACATCACTACATTCCTCTGGGTAACTGAGAAGGTTTAGAAACAGAATGACTATCATTCTTCTTGTGTTAGAGTTTGTGATCTCCATATCAGGGTGCCAATATTAGACTTCCCTTGCCTCACCTGTAAGATAAGAGAGTGAAATTGAGCTGAACACAGAATGTCATTTTTCTCTAACTCTATGGCTTCTCATTTGTAAGAGATTCCTGGGATCTGCCTCCAAGGAACAACTTATCCCTTACTGCCTCTGAATCCAAAGTGAACATCATTATTAGTCACCACAAGCTCTGACCCCAAACCAGACCATCAAAACCTGCACCCATCTCTAACTAATAGTGGGACCTTTAGTTACTTACATGGTGCTCTGTCTCTACATCTGTAAATGGGAGAGAGTGTTTATATGTATCTGGTAAATTATCACATGAGAAGCCCTAAGAACAGTCTGTAAGTACCTTAAGCCTTACATCAATAGTAGCTCTTACTCATAATGGCCACAGGAATTTGAAAAATAAATACTTATTGCAAATTTAAAAGTACCAGAGCTGAGAACTTTAGAGGGTGAGGACCATGCAGGAAATGAGGACTAAAAAGCAAATGCTAGTTAATTAACTGCTAATTTAATTTCCTCCAGAAGAACCACTTTAGGATGCCATAAAAAATGGAATAATGTTTTCCCTCTTTTCTGAAAAAGAAAGAGTCAAGAATTATTTTACCCACATTTTTAAAAAAATTTATTTATTCACCGGGAGCTATAGTTACAAGCTTTCATATTTGAGTTACAATCACACAATGATCAAACACCCATCCCTCCACCATTGCACATTCCACATTCCCCACCACCAATATCCCCAATATACCCCACCTTCCCCACCTTCCCACTGCCTCTATGGCAGACATATTCCCCATACTCTCTCTACTTTGGGGCATTATGGTTTGCAATGCACATACTGAGAGGTTATCATGTTTGGTCCTTTGTCTACTTTCAGCACACATCTCCCATCCTGACCAACCATTCTTCCATCCAACCATCATTTTCTTAGTGATCCCTTCTCTATTCCATCTGTCCTCTCCTCACCAGATTTTTAATTAAAACATTGTGATTTACAAAGTTACTCATAGTTGCATTTTAGACTTACAGTATTGCAGCAAGGATTGCAACACCAGTTGCAATGTTCCCAATGTTCCACCAATGTTTCCAGTTTCCCTCCAGTATCTCTTCCCCTTCCCCAAGCCTGCCCTCTTGATGAGCTCCTTTCCAAGATTGTTTGTTAAAGTTAAGGTTTCTTGATTTCAATGTTGTTGAGAGCTGAGGATTTGTTAAGCGACAACCAAGATAAGGATTCTAACTTGAAGGTTCATGGGTTAAGTAACTGAGCAGTAAGCTGCACTAGTGAATTTTTATCTTTTAGTTGTTTATTTATTTATTTTGGTTTGTGGTCACACCCGGTTGTGCTCAAGGCTTATTCCTCACTCTGCATTCAGAAATAACTCCTGGAAGTTTCCAGGGGCTTTTTGTATGATGTGCTGAGATCAAACCCAGGTCAGCCACAAGCAAGTAAGCACCTTATCTACTATATTATCTTTCTGGCCCCAGTTATGAATTTTTATTACTTCCTTTGGCCTAAGCCTACTCCAAGTTCCTCCCACAAAAGTAACATCATTGGGGCTCATAAAAGATTGGCTCAAAGAAAGCATCTTGGAGGACTTTCAAAACCTAAGCAATATGTTCCTATTGTGGATTTTGAATCCAGAGCAAATAAAGCAGTGGTTCTCAATGTCCAGACTGTAAACTGTGAAAATATTACTGTCACTTACTATTGGTTTAGAAGTATAGACCGTTCAGGTGAAGCATTATCATCATCATCATCATCATCATCATCATCATCATCATCATCATCATCATCCCATTGATCGTCGATTTTCTTGAGTGGTCTCAGTAATGTCTCCATTCGTCCTACCTCTGAGATTTTAGCAGCCTCTCTTTACTCGTCCTTCCCAATGGTGCCACGTTGGAGACTTTTTCAGGGTCAGGGGAATGAGACCCATCATTGTTACTGGTTTGGGCATATTAATACGTCACGGGGAGCTTGTCAGATGTGGGCAGGAAACTCTCAGTAGCTTGCCAGGTTCTCGAAGAGGGAGAACTAGGCTATAAGATGTCATAATGTAATCACATCAATGGCCAACGTCCAGAGACTATAAAACCAAGCTCCCAGAAGAGAGTGATGCAGAGTCTCTTGCCCCTGCGCATGGCTGTCTTCACAGTGGCTCCTCGAAGGGGGTGGGTTGAGTTTCCCTCCCTGACCTGAGGAGCAGAGCCCCTGTAGCTGAAGACCTCTGGAACCCAGCCACAGCCATGCTCAAGGCCCCTCTCTACATGTTCGGAAGAGCCTCACGCATGAAGGAACCTGCAGAGGAACCCAGGTGTGTGGGACCCAGGGCTGAGATCTCCAAGCATACTCGGATCGAGACTGGGCCTTTTCTGCCCAGATTCCCCATTTTCCAGTAGCTAGGTGGTCACATCCAGAAACTGCCCACCGGTGCTGTGTAATCCCATCAGTAGCCAACATCCAGAGACTATTAAACCAAGCTCCCAGAAGTGCAGATGAAGCAAGATGAAGCATTATAGATATAAAATATTTTCACCAATCTGTGTGTATTCTGTTTATATATGTTAGTAGACTGCCAACCATGCAAACACATGGGTTGCTTTGGTATGTTTATCACTATTTGTGCAGACTGCATCTCTTCCCTTCCAAAATTAGCAAAGTGTACAATTACTGATAGCCTCTATCTTAAATACAGAACTTAAAAGAAGATAATGAGATAAAAACAAAAACACCATGATTGAAGCAGAACAAGAAACCTTTCAATAAGACTTTATTTCTCAACTCCCTAGAATGGGAATTAACTTATAAATGTTGTCTTGGATACAAATGAAATTTGGGCAGAGTGAGAAAGCACAATGGACTACAGGACTGGGGGAAAGGGCATAGTTTTAACCTTGTTTTCTACTTATTTGGCCTTGTAGGATCCTGTCTCTTTTTAACACCGCTGCAGACCTAAGGAAAATATCTTTGCTTAAGTTGAATGTGAAAATGAATTTGTAGGTCTCAATCCAGCTGTGGTGCCTGAGCATAACACTGCATAATTTGACAGGATTTGGCCTGATTGACAGTGAGAAGCAGACTGCAGGATCTCAGGGTCAGGCATGAAGAGAGCCTTGACACAGGAGCCCCAGAGCATGCTGGGTAGCAGCAAACACTTGACTGTGCCCTTCCCATAGATGAAACACAAGATTCTGGTAAGCACATTTGAGAAGTCTGGGTTGTCCTTAGAGAACCAAGGGAGAAGGATGAACTCCAGCAGATCAAAAGGAAATCTTGTATGCCTGATCAAACTCCAGGAGGGGGAAATTCCCACCGTGGGAAAAAATCTCACAAAGAGACGGATCTTCATCCACCACCTTTTCTCAGGCAAAAAACCTTGAGTGTTCTGACAGTCTGAGGGTCCTTTCACCACTAGCCTATCTTCATTCTGCATGGAGCTATTTATTTATTCGGCATGGCAGCCCTATTCTTGCTTCCTTGAGACCTGTCATTTGCCTCCAAATGCCTGATGATTTTTAGGGTAGATTGAATTTACTGGCAGGCATCCTTGACTCTGAGCTTTCCAAAGTCATTATCATTTGACAAATACAGTGTGCCCAATTAGCAAAGATCATTGGGCACTTGTCTCTTCAATTTGGTCCCGAGTCATCTTATCCATGATGATCATGTGCCATGGGAGGTGACCTTATCAAGAACACACATTGACCACTCTGAGCCACATTCATTACTGCATTGTGCTGGTCAGCTATTTGCTTGGCAGAGGACTCGGGACCCTGAGGAGCAGGATGCAAAGGGAAGTTTACTTTGAATAGGTAGAGGTTCTCACACACATAAGAATTTTTATTGTTGTTGTTTTACTGTTGTTTTACTTCGAATAACTAGGTGGGGGTTCTTACACACACAGGAATGTTTTATCATTATTGTTTTGCTGTTGAATGCTTGTGTTACTGGATATTAAAATAAAATGACCACTATCCCAGAGACAAAGATACCAGTAGGATATAGAATATACAGTAAACATAAGCTGAAAATTCCTCATATAGTAGTTTATGAAGAACCATATATATATATATATATATATATATATATGTGTGTGTGTGTGTGTGTGTGTGTGTGTGTGTGTGTGTGTGTATTTAGGACAAGGGAATAAAGAAAAATAATTATTTGGGAGATAATATTTTGTTTAAGAAAGTTGTTGCCATGCTATTGTTCTCCCTGAGATAAGACAAGGAGGGACATTAAGTACTTCTCTTTGAGTCAAGAGAGGTTGGACTTTCTCTATTGAGAAGCTATAGAATCAGGTTTCCTTGCCTGTAGGAGCATGAGAAGGGTAACAGCCAGGAGAGAACTTTGAGAGTAATCTACCCTCACAGGTCTTGTGAATTGAGGAAGTCCTGCCTCACCATCCTAACTCAAAACCCATGTAAAGAAAACTGCAGGAAAATGGCCTCATTCATCGGAATGTCCTATGAGCCCACAAAAGTACACAGGTGAGACTGTTTAAATACCACTAAGAAGGAAATAAAAGGAATGAAAGCATAACCAAACAGATAAGGAAGTAAAAAAACTTCCCTGTGCCCCTTCTGTGTGGCCTGCTCTCCTAGCTAGCCAGTAGGGAGTGTGGTGAACACACCCCATTCTTGATCCTGTGTCAAGAAAGGAACAAGCAGAAACAACCAGGAGCAGAGGAACTCTGCTGTGGGAGAGTTTAGAAAAACAACTTTGCATTACCACCATGCATCTACAATTCTCATCATGCAAGGGGAGAAAAATCCCTTCTTAAGAATATATCCCTTCTTAAGAATATATCTTAAGGATATATGCCCCTAGATCCCATTTCCCTCAAGTTTCCTGCTTTCTTACTCTGTTGTTTTGAAAGTATAAACCGCCCCCTTTATGCTTTCTTAACTTCCCTTCTTGAGGGCTGACTTCCACTATATGCCACTTCCCTCACTACTTCTCTTTCTTTATTCATTGAAAGCATAACTAGCCTTCTTTGTTTAAGTCACTTGGAACTGTTTTTCTGGATACTTGAAGAAAAATAAATGGACATAGTATAAAGGCCTATAAGTGGAATACAAAAAAAATGGGTTTGAAAAGCTACATGCACACCTATAATCATTGTAGCACTCTTTACAATTGTCAAGATCCCTTAAAACAGTACAAATGCCCAATGACAGATGAGTGCCAAAAGATATCATGTATAGACACAATAAAACACTATTGAGCACTAAGGAAAGATATTGTCTATCTTGTCTTTTGTTAAAATGTGGACAGAATCATCAAGAATCACGATAAGCAAAATAAGTCAGAAGAATAAAGACAAATTTTAGATGCTGTCACTTATGTGCAGAACATAAAATATAGAATAATGGAATAGACAAGGTCTAAAGAAAACAAACCTGTAGACTGACAACAGAGTTAACATTGTATGGATGGGAAGAGAATGGATGGAAAGTGTCTTAGGATTGTGGCTGCAATGTGATAACATAATAACCCTAAGTCTTATAAATTCCTATGCTCTCGTAAACCAATAAAGAACAATAATTAAAATTGAAGGGGGAGAGTAAGTAAAAGCTTATAATTTGTGAGCGATGGACAAACATATTTCTGGAGTGAATGTTATATAACAAATATTGATGCCAGCCAATCATTGACTATATAGATAAGAAAGATAACTTGGGGCTACTTATCATGTACAGAGAGGCAAGGAAGCTTACATTCTACTTATAAACACACTGTGGTTGTCTTCCTATGCTGTGACATCCAGATATTTCTGATTCTCTATGTACTTGATGGTCACACTATGTTAGTAAACAAACATCGTGACATATTCTCCTTTACCATAGAGTTAGTATTTACTATTTTTCTCCTGTTTCTCATCCAACTCTTTAAGCCACTTTCATTTTCTCTCCAGAAAGTTGACAGTTCTTCAACAAACTTTCCTGAGAAATCTAGTGGACTCCTGTTATTGTGCTAAATCCTGGACCAGATATCTAGATATAACAGCTTGCCAAAATCCCCCCACAGAAGAGAAAATTGTGCTTCAAAATGATCAAGTGGGATTCACAGCAAGTTTGGTCTAAATTCAGTCTGTGCTCTTTTCATTTGGCTACTCATCTTCTTAGAAGCATAGAATCATAAGACCTGGCCCCTCTTTCATAAACCTATAACAACAAATCTAAACTATATGGGGGATAGAAAAAAAAATAGACATATATAAGTGACACCAATTGCTTAGAAATGAAAAAAGATAAAGAAACAACTTAGCATAATGGGGTAATAGCAGAAAAATTTTGTCCCCGAGCAAGTACTTTTGGAATTAAGCACTTATGGCCCAATTATTTTTGAGAAAATAATATAATTTGAGAAAAAATTATATTGACTTCTTAATAGTCCCCCTTCAAAGGCCCATTTACAGTAACTTGTGAAAATATATAACTTCTATAGCATTCCCTTTTTTTCCCCCCTTTCTGGTGATATTTTGATTTTGATAGATATAAATTCTCATGGAAGAATTTGTAAGTCATGGAGCAGATGAGCTGCTTTCAAACAGAGGTATTCCTTTCACCCAGATCCCCAGTTTTCCAGTAGCTTGGCAGCCACACCCATGAAGTGCTCCCAGCACCATGTATCTCATCAGTGGCCAAGATCCAGAGACTATAAAACAAAGCTCCCAGAAGAGAGCAACACAGTATTTCTTGGAGTGCAATGCGGCTGTGCTACCTCTTACACTCTAGCCCACTGATGTACATTTGTTTGATTTTTAACATACTGACTTGTTTTCTCTTATATACGGGCTTAAATGGCCCCAGAATGAAATACAACAACCTTCACACTGTTCCCTCTTATTGTGGTGGGAAGATGCTCACTGGTGGGGTGGGTGTTTGAATATTATCTGTAATAAACGATTGTGAACTACTTTATGAAAGTAAAATGTATAAAAATCACAAAAAAACAGGTGTGTTTTCTAGTATCTCCCAACAACTCCTAAGTATAACCCATTTATTCCTAAGGCTCTTTATCCTAGAAAGAAGACATGGTAAAGGAAAGAGTAAAAAAGTATTTTCCTGGAAAGTGTGAACTGTAAATGGGATTGGCATACACTGACTTTTAAGCTGATGATCTGAATGTGGATCACCCAGGATTGTGGCTCTCCTCTTATTCTGAACTAAGAACATTTGTACTAAATTAAAGAGATAGTTGGGGTAGGAGTTCTTATTGCTTCATTGACTCATTAGTTTATTTATTGTTTCACTTGTTTGATTTTGCAGGAAGTTGAAACTTCTAATAGCTTAGAAAATGCCTTTAAAATTTGGTCATCAACTATTCTCCTGTTACTTTTCTACGTTCAGGCCTATATGTATATTCAAATATTGTCTGTATTTCAAGCAATTTTTATACTTTCTTTTGGATGGAAATAAATGGATCTGCACTGACCTGTATTGCCCTTCACAGAATGAAAGAACTCAGAGTTTAGAAGGATAAAATGACATTTCCCTAGACACCAAATACCTAGATACACTTTACAAATATCCCCAATCTTTGCTTTAAAAACTTTTAGTGACTAAAGTATACTTTGGGGGGAGGAAATATTAGCTCTAATAATAAAAACAAACAATTATTTCCTCTTTTGTTTGCTTTTGTACTTTGGCAACTGGACCTATTTTATCTTCTTTTCCATGACAGGCCTTTAGATAATTAAATAGGTAAGTGCTATTATTTCCATTTTAATTTTAATAATTGAATTCCTTTTCTAAGTCTTCTCTTTTCCAAGATAAACATTTTTTTAAGTTTTTTAATTTTTTAAAAAAATTTTTAATTGAATCACTGTGAAATACAGTTACAAAGCTTTCATGATTGTGTTTCAGTCATACAATGTTCTAACACCGATCCCTCCACCACTGTACACTTCCCATCACAAGTATTCCCAGTATTCCTCCTGCCACCATCCTCCTTCCCTCCTCCCCCCTGCACCCTCTGTAGCAGGGACTTTTATTCTCTATCTATCTATCTATCTATCTATCTATCTATCTATCTATCTCAATCTCTCTCTCCCCCCTTTTGGACATATGGTTTGTAATATAAATGCTGAGAGGCCATTATGTTTGGTATTTAACCTACTTTCACCACAAATCTCCCATCCCCAGAGTGATCCATCCAACCATCATTGTCATAATTGTCCCTTCTCTATCCCAACTGCCCCCTCCCCCAGACCTTGAGACAGGCTTCTAACCATGGACCAATCCTCCTGGCCCTTGTTTCCACTTTCCTTGTGTTGGATATCATTGGCTTGTCCTTTCTTTCTTGTCACAGAGTTTGGGCTTATCTGGTAATAATCTCTAAACTATTCTAGACTACATTGGTATGTCCCGCTCCCCTTGCCACTAGGAGCTTAGTCACACCCATAAAAGTGCTCCCAAGTCACTTCCATTCCTTTGTTTATCTGTAACCACTTCTACCAGTTTATCTGCTCTTCCTCTAATCAAACTCTGTTAATTTGTAAGGTCAGATCTTGTTAGGACAGTGTACTTGTATTGTAAGTTAATATTGCCTTTCTCCACTCCTTATGTCTTTTGAATAGTTTACTTTAAAACAATATCCTTTTTGTATGGACAAAGAAAGACAATTGTTAATATGCTTTGGTAACATGGGATTTAATTGGCTTTAAACATTATTCACTCCCAGGCATCTGCTTTCTCGACTTAAGCCTCAGCTGCCCTTACTTCCTAGCACCCCCAAAAGGAGGGTCCCGACAAGGGACAGGATGGACCCAGGGCAAGCGGTGAGTTATGTGCTACCCTGGCATCGAGATGGGCCTGGCCAAAGCGCCTAATGCTTAACTATATGTTAAGAGTTTGGTCATGGACATGTCATGTCATGATCCAAAAGCAACGACGAGACTAGGACCCTGCTAGGGCTAGGAAAAGACTAATCTGGCCTGAGCACTGTAGTCTGAGATCGAGGTGACCCCAGGAGAGCAATTCTATAAGCTTAGTGCATCTCTTGCTATGTCCATACAAAATGATTTATAATATGAATACTTATATGTTAGTTGGACAAAGAGAGGAGAAACACACCCATGGGATTCCACTCTTGGGCTTGGGCATATGTCCTGCTGAAAGAGATTCTGTCCTAGTGAAAGCATCCCCTAAGGGATAGAACTTTACCCCCTATTGATTGTAACCACACCTATGCATTAGCCCCAGAGCTGGATGCAGGGGCGGGGCAGTATTTAAGGTGGCTGTATGAGGGCATTGGGGAAGAAGCAGAGAGAGAGACGGGAGTGTATAGAGAGGAGATCGGAAAAAACTGCAATTGAGACCAACCAGCTTGGCTCCGTTCCTTCCTTCGCCTGCCTCGTCATTGCCATCAACTTCCCCGGGGTGGGAGAAGTGGCTGGAGACTACCGAACGCCCTGTGCCTGGCTCAGTGCAGTGAGGCGCTCCTCGCCCCTTCTTTTTTCTTTTTTGTGTTTTTACATACCTTGAATGTTAGTCTCAAACTAAAACATTTTTTTAACTGTCCCTCTAATCCCTTCCCTCATTGATGTTGTTGTTGTTGTAGTGACTGGGTTTCAACCAGTAAGCTGTTCACATCTTACTTGCGGTGCTCATTGGGGCTCATACTTGCTTAAGTGCAGTGCCATCACACTCTTTGTTTGTGGTACTCTAGCACTCTGGTTGTAGAGCCCATTGGCAAACACATACTTTTTTTTTATTATTATTAGTGAATCACCGTAAGACAAAGTTACAGACTTATAGGTTTTCATGCTTACGTTTCAGTCATACAATGATCGAGTGTCCATCCCTCCACCAGTGCCCATTTTCCACCACCAATGGTCCCAGAATCCCTCCCACCACCCCCACCCTGCCTCTGTGGCAGGACATTCCCATTTGCTTGTTCTCTCTTTTTGGGTGTTGTGGTTTGCTATGGAGGTATTAAGTAGGCTTCTTGTTCAGTCTATAGTCTATTTTCAGCCTGTATCTCCCATCCCTAGTGGGCCCGCCTAGAACCTTTTGCTTGGTGATCCCTTCTCTATCAGAGCTGTTTCTTCACCTAGAATGTGAGGTCAGCTTTCAAGCTGTGGAGTACTCCTCTTGATACTCATCTCTACTATTCTTGGCAAACACATAGTTTAGTTGAGGTGTTCACACATGTGCTCACCAGGAATCAAACTCCTGGACACAGAACTTGCACATCTTTCTCTTTAGTTGCAACACTTCAGTTGTAGGATTTGCACACACCTGGCTATGATGTGGCTGGAAATTTCTCTGGCATCAGAGATTACAGACAGCAGGGCTTCCAGATGACTATTGGGTCACATGGCAACACCTGTGATGGAACTCATGGCCTCAGCTTGCAAAGCAGACACAGTTTTCCCTGAGTTATCTCTCTCAGACCACTAATAAACATATTCTGTTGGAAAACAGTGCTCCCCATCCGCCAAGATTCAATCTTGGTCCGTAAAATAGTCATTTTCGCCCTCTAAAAATGTCCTCTTCGTTCCATTTTCTTCCAAAGGTTTGAGGAGCACCTTTATTTGGGGAAATTGACTCAAGTCCTCATTTGCCAAAATGATGTGAGGATAAATCCCCATTATTCTAGCAAACTTCCTAGAGCTGAGTGTGTTCCTGCCTGCTGCTGATTCCATTTGACTTGGGTCAGAGTCCGGTTCTGCTTTCTGAAGTTCTGTCTGGACCACAGTCTTTGTTCTCACCCTTTGTGTTCAACCCATCTGAGGCAGGCCACAGTACTGCATAGTGTGGACAGGGTCAGCAGCTGATCCATGAGTTCAATCCTTGCAGGCCTACATTCCAAACCTAGACGCCTCAGGTGCAAATCATGACCATAAACACCGTTGTATCCAATGATAAAGCTGATGATTTAAACTCCACTGTTGGCATTTCTGAGTTGTTTTCAAACTTAAATGAAGAAAGGGTGCAATTATTAACCAAGGTGGGGGCTGGAGGGAAGTTAACATGTCACTTTATATTACATATATTATGGTTTCTAATCTTTTGAACATTCTCTGGTCTGTCTCATCAAAGTGTGGTTCCCAGAATTGAACAAAATATAATCAAGTATGGATTGACAACACAGCAAGTTTTTGTGTTCCTGAACTAAAATTCAATACCTGAATATCAGATACAACAGATACCTTAACCTATAGCCTGAATATTTCATACAGATGTCATATTTTTCTTGAGTCAGTGTCCCACAAAACCCTAGGAAAACTGGTTCCTCTGGAAACCCGGTGGGTTGATCTCAAAGTCCTCTCTATCCAGCCTTTTTTCAAAAGACTCCCTTTCAATCACAAGAGTCAGACATCAACAAGACTTGAGGTTTCCTGTGGAGACTGCACACAGGTGAGCCACAAAGAAGTTCATTCACTAAGGAAATCTACACAAGGGAAGAATCAGATCGCATCACTCTGCCACCTCCATTTCCAGGGGAATAGTCCTACCTACAATTCTTTCTGATTCCAGATGGTTGTGACAAAGCAGTTTTAGTGACTTTTCAAACCACAAGGATCTGGAGCTTTAAGAATGCTACAATGTAGGTTATGTTATCAATCTCCTGTTTCCTGGGCTTGCTGTACCAAGGGTGGTCAAGGATGGCAGTCTCTTCACCTCCTGGCTTTATCAAAATACATTTTGAGGGAGTCCTTTTTAGCTTAAGAACACACTCCCTTACAAATATATATATATATGTGTGTGTGTGTGTGCATATATATATATATACATATATATGTATTGCATTAGTTAAAGGAAAGCTATGATGCTCTTTGATCAAGGAAAGCAGTGTGATTTCCCAAATCCCCAAGCTCTAGAAGAAGAATCCACAAGTGCAGGATTGTTTTAGCACTTCTTTTCTCTTTTTTCTTGCTCCTGGGAAGTTTATCACCTTAAGCCTTTCAGATTCCACACTGTCACCTCCAGAGTATGAGTGTTTCCATTTCGAAGTTGTCCTAATTTGGCTTTTGCTCAAGCAGAACCCAGGGCGATGGTTTGGATACTGTGAATTTATTTAGGTGACCACAGACAATGCAGGTGAGAAAGAAACAAGTGGGACGTGGAAGTGGGAAAAGTCAACAAAGTCATGTGAAAAGTGAATTACTGCTGAGAACACTTGGGTTCAATCCTATTGGATAAACTCTACACAATTGTGAAGAACACCACTATATTTACCTAACAGAATCCCCAAAAAATCTGGACACTAATGAACTTGCTATTAACCTCCTTGATCCCAGAAAAGCTAAGTACCCAGACTAACAGGTTGTGTGCCTTGTTGGGTGGGATCAATTCCCTGGCTGTCAGAGAAAGTGTCTGTGTTGAGGGAGGAGGAAGCAGGCACGTGGTATGAAGCTGTGGGTATGTCCGGAGACTGTCTGCTCTAGCTGCAGGTACACTCAGGTGTGCTGGTGGTTATGGGTAGAGGACCCATGTATCTGTTCAAGAATTCCAGAGGCCCATATCCATTAGGCGGTGGGGGTATGATCCTTTTCTTTCTTTCCATAGGCCCAATTGAAAATACTGCTACTTAAAAACCTAATCTTGGCTCATCACATTCAGGTATCCAACCCATGTCAGGGCTCCTTCCTGGAGCCACGATTCTAACCAGACCCCATGGAGGCTGGTTTTCATCCTTGATCTGTGGGGGACGGGAATCGAGGCACATCGCACTTGCATCCCAAACTGCAACATTCCAGGAACCCTCTGCTCATCCCATTCAAGTATCCAGCTCGTGTCAGAGCTCCTTCCTGGAGCTGTGATTCTAACCAGACCCCAGGGAGGCCGGTTTTCATCCTTGATCTGCGGGAGACGGGAATTGAGGCACACCACGCGCACCCCAAGCTGCAAAGTTCTGGGCACTCTCTGCTCATCCCATTCTGGTGTTCAGCCCATTTCAGGGCTCCTTCCCGGAGCCCTGGCTGCTAGTGTGGCTGTGAGTTATTCTCCTGACTCCATATCCCATAAGAACCATAAGTTACCCTCTTACTTGGAACTTCCACTAGGTTAGCTTAACCACCAGAAACACATTAGCCAATAATTCATTAAGCCCACCTCAATTAATACTGCATCATAAGCAGAATAGTAACAGTGAGTGTGAAGAGCTAAATCACATAGGTCACAATGGTAAAGCAATGCAGAACCCCACCAAACTTACTAATTGAAGAGGTTAGTCCAGAAGACCCCAACAGCAATGAAGTGCTAGATAACCTCTCTGACAGGGAATTTAGAAGGGAGCTACTGAGGATGCTTAGGGAGCTAAAAGAAACAATGGAAAGCAATGCCAGCAATGCCAATTAAATGCAAGAGGATTTGAAGGTAGAAATGCGGAAAATGCAAACAAAATTACAAATGGAAATCTCAGACCTGAAAAACCTGGTAGGCGAATTAAAACACTCAGTGGAAGGCCTCAGCAGCAGAGTAACAGCTGCTGAGGACAGAATGAATCAGTGAGCTCGAAGATAAAGTCCAGAGACTCTCTAGAAAAGAACAGAAAATGGAAAAAGAGGCTGACAATCCGGGAACAGATGGCAAGAGAAGATCCAAGAGGAGGAATGTAAGAATTATTGGAGTCCAGAGGGCAGGAAGAAAACCCTGATGAAGAAGAAACTGTCAAAGACAACATTGCTACGATATTCCCAGAGCTGAAGAAATCCAAATAAAAATACCACAAGACACACTGCTTAACTGTATCACTGTCCTCCCATTGCTCATCTATTTGCTCGAGTGGGCACCAGTAACGTCTCTATTCTGAGACTTGTTGTTACTGTTTTTGGCTTATTGAATATGCCACGGGTAGCTTGCCAGGCTTTGCCATGCAGGCAGGATACTCTCGGTAGCTTGCCGGAATCTCCAAGAGGGGCGGAGGAATCGAACCCAGATCAACTGCGTGCAAGGCGAACACTCTACCCACTACGCTATCACTCCAGCCCATTTATTATTAGTACATTTATTATTTATTGGTAGTAATATAGTTGTATTAATTTTCTCAAAATCCAGATATTTAATATAGTCTATTCTGAGTCTAGAGATTCTACTTTACTCCTCTAAAAACTGGTGCTTTTTATTTATTTTTCTGCTTTTAATTTGGTTAGAGTCACATTGTGAAATCTCTTTTGGATATCAGCTCAAATTTCTGGTTAGTTCTTTGACTATGCTTTGACTCTGACTTGTGCATTTGTAATTTAGGCAACTAAACTATGTAGGCATATTTTTACATAATAAAATTGTTATTTATCTCCCCTATCTTGTTTATTAACCTTCTATATTACTGAAGTACCTTAAATTTTCTGTTGCTCTATTGACCAGAAAGATGTCAAGTGTTTAATTAGAATTTCAGTCACTCAATGAGAAAAATATGTCTATTCTTGGTCCCAAAACTATAAAATGGAAAGCCCAGTCTATAGTACTTTTCCTTTCTTGGGGATTTTGGGATAGGGATGGAGTATGGGCCACACTCAGCTGGGCTCAGGGATCACTCCTGGAAAGATTCAGGGACATACATGATGCTGGAAACCAAACCTGGGCCAGCTCTGTTTAAGGCAAATGCTTACCCACTGTACTATCTCTCTAGCCCCTCTGTTTTAAATCTTAACATCTCAAAATCCGTCCTAAATCAGTTCTGCATATTCCAAACACTTCAAATAGTTGATACAGTTTTGGAGCTTGGCTTATCTATTTTATATTTTATAGTTGTTCTGCATGAGTATAAATGAAATGTAAACTTATTTTACCATAGAAGTTATATTCCCAATTAAAATACAAATCCCTTATAATAGCTATTAGAAACTGACTTCTCTCTACCTCCCATATGGTCTTTTTTTCCATTGTTTCATTTGGTCATAATTCAGCCACATCAATTTTTCATAGAGTTTTCAAACTAGCTCTCCATTACAATTCTTTTTCTTTTCCCCCTGATATTTCTGATTAACTCTATCAAAATTTTCATTTTAATTATGTCATGTATGACATACATGCCCCAAGACACATCCTGATCAAAATAACCAAAACCTTAAATAGAGACAAAATCCTGAAAGCAGAAAGATCAAAGAAAGAAATTGCCTATAAAGGAGCATACTTAAGATTCACAGCTGACTTGTCTGATGAAACCCTCATGACCCAAAAACAGTGGTTGCATATAATTAAAAAACTCAATGAAATAAATGCCTCACCAAAAATACTTTACCCAGCTAGACTCTCATTCATAACAGAAGGAAAAACACACAGTTTCACAGATAAACAACAGCTCAGGAACTTCATAGACTCAAAACCGTGGTTACAAGAACAACCGAATGGGATACTTTAAAACAAGACAGGCCCCTCAAATACACCAAATTTCAGCATAAAAAATGGGACAAAACCCTATGACAATAATATCTTTCAATGACAATGGGCTAAATGCACCAATTAAAAAACACAGAGTGGCAGGATGGATTAGAAAATTGAACCCAACATTCTGCTGCCTGCAAGAAACACATCTCAACAGTCAGAGCAAACACAGGCTCAAAGTCAAAGGTTGGAAAATAATCCTACAGGCAAACAACTCCCATAAAAAAGCTGGGGTAACCATCCTAGTATCAGAACACATTGATTTCAGACCGAAAAAGGTCACAAGAAACAGTGAAGGTCATTTCTTATTGATAATGGAATCTGTACAACAGGAAGAACTTATAATACTAAATATATAAATATGCACCTACTGAAGGACCAGCAAAGTACTTAAAACAACTCCTCATAGACTCAAAGAAAGATATCAATAGCATCACAATACTAGTGGGGGACTTCAACATCGCTTTATCACCTCTTGAGAGATCAACCAGACTCAAGCTTAGCAAGGACATACTTCATCTGAGGGAAGAAATGGAAGAAAGGGACTTAGTAGATATATATAGGACACTTCATCCTCAAAAAGGTGACTACACATTCTTCTCAAGTGTGCATGGAATATTCTCCTAGATAGACCACATGCGAAGCCACAAAACATACCTGCATAAAATTAAGAAGATAGAGATTGTATCAACTATCTTCTCAGACCACAGTGCGCTGAAATTAGAAATAAATCACACACACAAACAGAAAACTAAATCAAACACCTGGAAATTAAACAGCTCACGATTGGACAACAAGTGCTTAGAGAGGAAATCAAAGAGGAAATCAAAAGATTCCTAGAAGCAAACGAAATGAGGACATGAGTTACCAAAACTTATGTGATACAGCAATGGCTGTGTTAAGGGAAGGTTTATAGCTCAACAAGCACTCTTCAGGAAGAAGGAGTGAGCCCACATAAGAAACCTAACCTCACAGCTTAAGAGCTTGGAGAGTGAGCAACAAAAGGAGCCCAATGTGAGCAGGAAAAAGGAAATAATAACACTCAGAGCAGAAATTCATAAGATGGAAACCCAAAAAACAATCCCAAAGATGAATGGAACCAAGAGCTGGTTCTTTGAGAAAATAAACAAGATGATAAACCTTTAGCGAGACTCACAAAAAAGGGAGAGAGAAAACCCTAATAAACCGAATCAGAAATGAAAAGGGGGACATTACAACAGAAGCTACAGAAATTCAAAGGATCCTCAGAGATTACCTTGAGAATCTTTATGCCACAAAACACGAAAACCCCAAGGAAATGGATAAATTTCTAGATTCCTATAGCCTCCCAAGGCTGAACCAAGAAGACCTGGAATACCTGAACAGACCTATCACGATCAAGGAAATTGAAATGGTAATAAAAAGTCTCCCCAAGCACAAAAGTCCTCGCCCAGATGGAATGACTAGTGAATTTTTCCAAACCTTTAAAAAGAACTTACTCCCAATCCTCTTTAAGCTTTTCCAGGAAATTGAAGAATCAAAAACACTTCCAAATAGTTTCTATAAAGCAAATATCACTCTGATACCAAAAACAGACAAAGATACCACAAAGAAAGAGAATTACAGACTGATATCCCTGATGAACACAGACGCAAAGATCCTCAACAAAATATTAGCAAATAGAATCCAACCACTCATCAAAAAGATCATACACCGTGACCAAGTAGGATTCATTCCAGGGATGCAAGGATGGTTTAACATTTGCAAGTCAATCAACATAATTCATCATATCAATAAAAGAAATAATAAAAACTATATGATACTATCAATAGATGCAGAGAAAGCATTTGACAAGATCCAGCACCCATTTATGATGAAAACTCTCAGCAAAATGAGCATTGAAGGAACTTTCCTCAATATAGTCAAAGCCATCTACCAAAAACTAAAATACTTCCCCACTGAGATCTAAGATCTAAGATCAGGCACAAGACAAGGTTGCCCATTTTCACCACTCCTATTCAATATAGCACTGGAAGTCCTGGCCATAGCAGTTAGACAAGAAAAAGATATCAAGGTCATACAGATAGGAAAGGAAGAGATCAAGTTATCACTATTTGCACATGATATGATACTATACTTAGAAAACCCTAAAGACTCTACAGAAAAGCTCCTAGAAACAATAGGTTGATATAGTAAAGTGGCAATCTACAAAATCAACACCCAAATGTCCATGGTTTTCTTATATACCAATAATGAATGAGAAGAAAGAGACATTAAAAAAACCAATTCCGTTCACAATAGTACCTCAGAAAATCAAGTACCTTGGAATCAGCTTAACCGAAGAGATTAAGGACCTATACAAGGAAAATTACAAAACACTACTTAAAGAAATAAAAAAGGACACTAGGAAATGGAGACACATCCCCTGCTTATGGATAGGGAGAATTAATATTATCAAAATGGCAATACTACCCAAAGCACTATACAAATTTAATGCTGTCCCTATCAGGATACCCATGACATTTTTCAAAGAAATAGACAAAACACTCCTGAAATTCATATAAATAGCTAAAGCAATTCTTGGGAAAAAGATGATGGGTAGCATCATCTTCCCCAACTTAAAACTCTTCTAGAAAGCAGTAGTGATTAAAACAGCATGGTATTGTGTAGGATAACATAGCCTCAGGTAGTTTGGGTTTATTGGATTACTCCCATCATAGTGCTCCCATTCCTCTGTGTTTATTTGTAACTCCTTTCTTAGTGTTCTGTTGACTTGTAAATATTGTTTTTCTCTTCTCCTTGAGTCCTTTGCATAGTTTACTCAGAGCCATATCCTTTCATATGGGCATAGGAAGACTGAAGCAAATGCTATGCTTTTGTAACATGGGAGTCATTTGACTCTACATGATATTTTCCTCTTGGGCATCTGTTTTATCATCCTAAGCCTCAGCTGCCCTTACTTCCTAGCACCCCCAAAGGCAGGGTCTCCATGAAGGACAGGATGGACCCAGGGCAAGCAGTGAGCTATGTGCTACCCTGGCATCGAGATGGGCCTGGCCAAAGTGCCTAATGCTTAACTACAAGTTAAGAGCTTGGTATGGACAAATGCTGTCATGATCCAAAAAGTAATAACTAGATTCAGACCCTGCTAGGGTTAGGAATGATTAATCTGGCCTGAGTCTGTGGCAAGACCCAGGAGAGCTGCCCTACAATCCTCAATGTATCTCTTACTGTGCCCATACAAAATAGCTAATATTGAGATGTTAATTAAGATGCTAGGAGGAAGGGAATGCCTCTAGGTGGTATTTCCTTTGAACATGGTAGGACCTCAGGAAGGGCTTTTTATGTTGATTTTGCTACCAGACTGTGTGTAGCCTTGAGGACAAGGTGTAGAGAGACAAGTAGGGGGACAGACTAGTGAGAAAGGAGGAGAATCCAGAGAGTAGGTATGGAGGAGTGAGGAGCTAGGAAGGAAGAGTCCTGGGGGAGACAGAGGAGACAGGAGAAATGGAGAACTCAGAGAGACTGGAACAGGCACGTGGAGAGAATGGAATAAATGGCATCTGATCAATTAACTGGCTTGGCCTTCATTTCCTTCTCCGTCTGCCCCATGGCCTGGGCCACCCCAGCTGGATGAGTGGCCTGGGACCGACCCCCAGAACCCAGGTGTGGCCCACGAAGAGAGCCGCTGGGCCTCTCCTCTGGCCGTACCCCTACCAGATAGTTTTTTACAGTATTGGGCTAGAAACAGACCTGCAGACCAATGGAACAGAGTTGAATATCCTGTCAGACCCCCAGATATATGGCCACTTAATCTTTGACAAAGGAGCAAGAAATGCAAAGTAGAACAAGGAAAGCCTCTTCAACAAGTGGTTCTGAGAAAACTGGATAGCTACGTGCAAAAAAATGAACTCTGACCTCTGTCTAATGCCAGGCACAAAAGTCAGATCAAAGTGGACTAAAGACCTCAATATCAGACATGAATCTATAAGGAAAATGTAGGCAGAATTCTCCATGACATTGAAGCTAAAAGCATCTTTAAGGATGAAACAGCACTGACCATGCAAGTGGAAGCAAACATAAACAAATGGGACTACATCAAACTAAGAAGCTTCTGCACTTCAAAAGAAATATAAAAATACAGAAAGAGCCCACAGAATAGGAAAGAATATTTACTCAATACCCATCTGATAAGGGATAAATATCCAGGATATATAAGACACCAGTAGATTGTGTAAGAAAAAGACCTCCAACCCCATAAAAAAAATGGGGAGAAGAAATAACAGAAGTTCCCTCAAAAAAAGAAATACAAATGGCCAAAGGCACATGAAAAAATGCTCCACATCACTAGTCATCAGGGACATGCTAATCAAAACAGCAATGAGATATCATCTCACACCACATAGACTGGCACTCATTCAAAAGAACAAAAGCAACCAGTACTGGTATGGATGTGGGGGAAAAAAGATGCTCTTTCACTGTTGGTGGGAATGCCGGCTGGTCCAGCCTTTCTGGAAAACAATATGGACAGTTCTTCAAAAACTAGAAATTGAGCTTCCAGTTGACCCTGCAATACCACTTCTGTGAATATGTCCTGAGGATACAAAAAAAGCACATTAGAAATGATATCTGTACCTATATGTTCATTGCAGTTCATTGCAACACTATAATGTTCACAATAGTCAAAATCTGGAAACAACCAAGTGCCCTAGAACAGATGACTGGTTAAAGAAATTTTGGTATATCTACACAATGGAATACTATGCAGCTGTTAGGAGAGATGAAGTCATAAAATTTGTTTATAAATGGATGACATGGAGAGTATCGTGCTCAGTGTAATGAGTCAGGAAAAAAGGGACAGACGTAGAAGGACTGCACTCATCTGTGGAGTATAGGATAACATCACATGAGGCTGACATCCAAGGACAGTAGATACAAGGGCCAGGGGGATTGCCCCATAGCTGGAAGACTGCTTCATGAGTGGAGGGAGAAGCCAGATGGAATAGAGAAGAGACCACTAAGAAAATGATGGCTGAAGGAATCGGTCAGGATGGGAGATATGTGCTGAAAGTAGATAATGGACCAACCATGATGACCTGTCAGTGTCTGTGTTGCAAGCCATAATGCCCCAAAATAGAGAGAGAGTATGGGGAATATTTTCTGCCATGAAGGCAGGAGGAGGGTGGGAAAGGGGGAGTATACCAGGGATATTGTGGGGGAAGAATGTGCACTGGTGGAGGGGTGGGGTTTGATCATTGTGTGATTGTAACCCAAACATGAAAGCTTGTAACTATCTCAGTGATTCAATAAAATGGGAAAAAAATTTAATCTTCCAGACATTATAATTTAATAAGAAATAAAGGAAATAAAAAGAGGTGATTAAAAAATAAAACACCAGACCATGTCTTAAGTTATGTGAACACTATCTTCAAGGAAAACACATATCTGCAGAGCTGTCTTTTAGTCCCTTTTAGTCCATTTCTATCCCCAAACAAAAGCATGCCCTACCCTTTCTGCCACACTGTAATGTCCTGCCTGGGCCCCATCATCTTAATGTCAAGGTTGAAAAGACCACAGCTGCTGGCTTTGACTGCTTTACTGTCTGAGAATAGTTTGTGCATATTTTTTTTTAAATAGCCTGAAAATGTTTGTAAGAATATAATTCTTACCTCTATGATCTCCAAAGTAAGAGCCTCTCTGTTAAAATCCAGCCTTTGGACATGCATGGTGACCTTGGGTAAGTTGCTTAATAACTTTGTGTCTCAGTTTCTTCATGTGAAAATTAGAATTAATAAAAAGTAAAGTTCTTAGCACTGTAAGTTTTTAATGAGCTAATATAGAGATATTGAGTGGCACATAAAAACACTATATGAAATGTGGATGGTATTATTGTTGTTGTTATTTTTATTAATATTAACTAGAGTTTATGTACAGCAGATTAGCTCCCTCTTCAGCTTACCATCATGAATTTTAGAGCCACTCTCCAAAGCCATCACTACCCTGGCATGATCTGCACTAAGAATCAGCTCACAACAATATGAAAACAGTCTTTCTTTTATACTAAGATCATCACCTACACTGGTGTGAGTTGCTCAGGTGCCATCTCATTGTTTAACATCTGTGAATTCCATCAAGTCTAACAGAATCTTGTCTGCCCTTTTCCAACCCCTTAAATTGGAAGGTAGATACTTGCCAACTTCAAATTAGAGTTACTCACCATAGGCAGAATTTCCATCTTTGAAAATAACTGTGGCTCCAGGTGGCCCAAGCTGCATCCTTTCCTTAAAGCTTCTCCAAGAGATTTTTGTCATGCATTTTCTGCTTAACTACATCTTTTTTTTTATTCTGTTCATTTTTATGGAAGTTAGTGAGCATTTCCATCAGGGAAACAAAAAGTATGTGTAATCAATTTAGTGAGTTTGATTACTAGTTATAGAAAATATCTGAATGGAAGTTTCTGGATGTCTGGCTCACCTATTTCTGTGTTTCCTATTAGAGATAATTGAATTCTTACTTCACCTACATCCTGAAAGCTGTCCCATATTTTCCTTTGTCCCTAGATTTCTGTGCCAGGTAAATTACCATAAAGGCATATGGTTGCAAGGAGTGAGAACCCAAAACTTGAATCATTTATGTATATTCCACCAATAGAGATGATACTAGAGGAACTGAACATTCCAGATTTGCATTGACCTCAGTCTTGCCTCCTCTTTCCTTACTCCTCTTAATTAGAAAACACAAATCACTCTACCTCCTCTGGAACAGAACAACTTGACCTCTACCCCCCTCTGGTGGATCATTAGAGTATGCTGGACGACTCACTTCTGCGATCACCACATGGACCTTTAAGACATTAAATCCAGGGTCACCTCTCATGAGTCTTACAAGTTCTAATTGAGTGTGCTGACTATATGGAGCTGAGAAATAATTTACCCCCAAAGGCCACCAGTGTTTTTACCCCACATGCTCCAAGTTGCTCCTCTCTTATTCAAACGTGGTATTCTTTCTTGTAATTTCCTGATTATTTCTCCGTCTCCCCAAATAGACTGTAAACAGCAAATCCCAATAGTGCTAAGGGATTTTCTTCAAGACACATAATCAGGAAAAAAAAAACCAATGTAGAAATCAGCCCCACTTATTCATGGTTCGTTGTGCTGTTCATTGGCAGCAATGTTGCATGTTCTGAAATCACTCTTTCTCAGAAGGAGTATTGAGCTGGTGACACACTAGGGTTTGGAAGATGGAGATTCTGGTTTTTGTTCAGACACTTCATCAACGATTCAATATTTCTCATCTGAACAATTATGGATTCTTCAGATGAGTTCTGAGGTCCTGTCCCAATGTTAAATGTCCAGCATCCTACTTTAAAGGATTGTCATGTATTCACAGTTAAGGAAGATTTATTTGCTCACCCAATAAATAAGTGTTTGTTCAACAAACATTTATTCAGCCTATATTAGGTTACCATACAGTATAGCAGAACAGAATTACAATGGCCCTATCCATTAACAAATAATATCTTGATCTTAGTGAAGTAATTTCCCGGTAGCTCTCATTGATGACTAGATAGAAGTCTACCTGTTTACATGTGTGCATGTGTGTTTCTGTTTATGTATGTCTTGGAGGCAGTGCTGATAAAAAAAATGCTTGTGAAAATTACCATACTCAAAATCACCATGTCTCAAATTCCTCAAACAGGAAAAAAATAAACAAATTGGGTATTTCCAGCACAGGTGTCCCCTTCTCATTAAGTTGCCATTTCTCAAGCCAGGTGATTGTTTTTCTCTCCTGCCAAGATACCAGCAAGAGTGCCCAATTAGTGACAATTTGTTTCTTGCAACATGGACACCTGTCACCAAAGAGCTTGACAAAAATAACCACCTCAGTTACTGCATATCCAAAGTGGGCTCAAACTAATCACCTAGAGGTAAACAGGAAGCCTTCGAATCCTGTTGCAAATCCTCCAAGGGACCCAGTTCCTCAGCCTGTGGATGAATTTATGGAGCATTTCTGACTGATTGCAAGACACCAACTGGCAATTGATATTTTTTTCCCCCTTAAATGCAAGTTATCATCCTTTCCTTCCAGTCAGCTGCAGGCTTCCCCCTGGCAGTTCAAGACTCATAGTGATAATGGATTCTCTTTTCTTTTAATAGCAAAGCACCTTCCACTGAGATAGAATGCAAGTTGTGGGAGAATGGGAACAGATTTCACCAAGAAGTCCGGTAATTCTCTTCAGGAAATACCTCTAGTTCAAAACCTTTTAGAAAAATAACCTTTAAAAAGTAAGCAGGTTTCTGCTGTGTGGCTAAGCCAGCCAAAAAGGTTGTGCTGGTTACATCTGAATTAGCCCTGCTTGACAACAGCTTTCAAACTCTGTGCTATTTCATGCCAGCTGATTTACTCCCTGGGTGTGCAATCGGACAGGGAAGATGTCTTCAAAGGAGCTACCAGACCTCGATTAAGGTCACATGATATATGATAAGCAAATGAGGAAGCAAAGCATATTTACAAAATCACCCAGGCAGGAAAATCAGCACAACCTGCTCTTCAATAAAGGACCCATCTTGTCCCTCACTTCATAGAGAATGGAAATGTCTGGAATCTAAATCTGCAATAGGAGAGGTTCTGTGCCTCCTCGCAAGGCTGTGAGCTGAATGGCAGATTTCATCACTTCCATTGTAAGGCACCTCTCATTAGGAGAAACCAAACACAGAGCCTGGCTCCTAACTGGAGTATTAATAATGAAAATGGATTATGTGCATCCTGTTTGCTAAGCAATTATAGCAAGGCAGGGATGAGTTTAGATTTTTTGCCTCATTGCCTGAGTGGCAGAACGTAAATAGATAGGCAGGTATCTGCATGCAGTGTCTCTGACCTGGAGAAAAATGTCAGGAGTTCGAGAGACAACGAGGAAAGCTATCAATACCTATACTTTTGAAACATGGCTGGGTTCTGCAGTCTATTCTTGGAAAAGGCAAAGAATGTAAGAAAGAATTTGGATTTGCTGTCACAGTTTAAAGATACTCTCCTGGGTCAAGGTGAGGCCATTTTACTTTGCCCACCTTAAGGTTTTCATGAACTGCAAGTCTGCAAGTGACTCCAGGTGCTTCCTTCTCAAGGAGATAAAATGAGTTTTATATAGTTGCTGGTGAGTGGTTCTTTCCCTGGAAATTTCTAAAACCCAGATATGGTCTGCTTAACCTAGGCACTTTTTAATGAGATGAGGCATTTATCTGGGGCTCTGAATCTGAATTGTGTCTTCTTCCCTTTCACTTGCTGTGCTCCTACAAGTGGCCACCTCACTTCCTTTTTCTGGTGCCTATGCATATGACAGCGCCATACGTCCAGGCTGAAATGAATACTGTATTAAGGGTCTGCTATTCCCCTGGGCTTCTTCAGAGCAAAACCTTGCAAACAGATTTGTTCCTCTAATCAGCATTATAAACAGTTTTGTAAACCACCCCCCCACCACTACTACTGCCTCCCCCCTTTGTTAAGATGCCAGTCAAAGAGATGATAAGGATTCCTATCAACAAGTCTCTTTATTTCCACAGGACCAGGGAGGTAGTCCTAGATGGCAGAGAAAATAGGGATAGCCAATTTCCATAGTGAGATCATCCCTCCTCTTTCAACAATTTTTACAATAGACTACAATTGCTTGGAACACATCAACATCTATAGTATATTTGCACAGTGAAATATTATATAGGAATTAACTACTGATACATTCTATGAATTAGAGTAAATATCTAATTAATAAGCTAGCTACACAGGCTGCTAGTATGAGTCTATACTGAAAAGGGTCTCTAATAACCAGTAAATCAACAGTTCCCAGGGCTGGAGGTGAAGGAAGAGGCTTGGTTATTTGATCTCTTCTAAGCTTTAGACCAGAAAAGTTCCTGGAAAACTCCTGGTCCAGGGCACCTTGAAATTGAACAAAAGAATACAGAAAACTTTTAGGGAGGTCTAAATGTATTTTACAAGCTCCCAGAAACAAACACTTTAAGATAAAATTTTGCTCTAAGTAAATTATACCTATGTATAGACTGGAAATTATTAGCCTCTCTTAGCTGCCTCTTCATTTGAGAGACACTGTAAGTCTTTTTCTCCTTAATCTGCCATGGAATAATTTGCTAAAAACAAAAAGCTGCTACTTGTCATATCACCACCAACAGATTATTTTTTAACAATCCAATAGTGTCTAAGCATATTATTTCTCTATAGACATAATCAAAATTAAGATATTTATTTTAGAGAAAGAGAATTGTAGGTCATGCTTTAAAGATGAGACAAATATATTAATTAGTTCTTTCTAAATATGCTGAGCATAAAAAATTTCCTGGAGTAGCTGTTTAAAAACACACACACACACACACACACACACACACACACACACACACACACTCCTAGAAAGTTACTCTGACATCCAAGTCTAAATTTCTAGGAGAATGACCCTGCAATCTGTGTGCTTAACACATATCTCAGATGGCTCTTATGATCAAGCATAGAAACAAAAGCAAGCCAGTCTGATATTAGGAACCTCATTACTAGCCTTCAGGCCTGATCATGTCCTACTCCCCATGTTTCCAATAATCCTCTCACTAGAATCTTTCTCTTCATAAATAATTTATTTTTTGATTCCATTTGAGAAATATTTTTTGAGCACCTACTTTGTGCTGAAGCTAGAGTCACTAAAAACAGAACAAGATACCTTCAATCTCTGATGGGTGATAAGAAAAAAAGGCGTGAGAATGTCTAAGTCAGATGCCATTTACATTCAATAACCAGGATGGATATGATATATATTGGCTGATTTCTGCTTCTAACTTCTGATAGGTTTCTCATGGCAGCACTCATGGAAAGTCACACATGTAAACTCTAGTCCCAGCTTTGCCATTAACAGCTGCTTCCTAACGGCGTCTATAAAGTGAGAGGTATATCTAGTTGTACATCCCTAAAGTCCTTCCTAGGCCTGATCGTCTATGTTTCTGAGGCGTATTATTATAATCAAATAAAGCAGATTTGATACATATTTAATGATATACATAATTGTTACCATATTGCATGATAATTAGCTATCAATGGTAAGCAGTTCACACAAATGATTATAATTAGTATTTCTTATACACAGTCAGCCCAAGTTTTGTTTTTTTCTCTTTTTGCTTTGTTATTCTGTACTTAGTATCAGGATCTATTCTTCTGTGTGGTGCATCATTCCATGATAATTCACCTGTTTCTACCTCACACATGCACATAGTGATATTGACATTTTAAAATACAAGAGTCTAGTATATAAGCGTGGGCTGAAGCAATAGCACAGCGGGTAGGGCATTTGCCTTGCATGCGGCCAACCTGGGTTTGATTCCTCCGTCCCTCTTGAAGAGCCCAGCAAGCTACCCAGAGTATCCCACCCACACAGCAGAGCCTGGCAGCTGCCTGTGGTGTATTCGATATGCCAAAAAACAGTAACAACAAGTCTCACAATGGAGACGTTACTGATGCTCGCTCAAGCAAATGGATGAACAACAGGACAACAGTGCTACAGTGCTACAGTATACAAACCTCTACCACAAATCTGGAGAGTGTGTGTTACAGATTAGTTATCATGATTTGAGAACTGCCTGTCATTGTCCCTTGTCTGCTGTCTTAGGGGCTTGAATTCAAAGATCAAGGTCTCAGAAGGTTTGGCTTCTTCGAAGACTACTTTCTTTTACCTTATGGGTGACACCTTATAGAAGATAAGAAATTGATATGAAGGCCTCATTTTAACTTAACTCTTCAAAGAACTTCTTCATTCTGAGGTACTTGGGGATTCAAACATGACCATTTACATTAGGGGGGGATA
Source organism: Sorex araneus (assembly GCF_027595985.1). Taxonomy (NCBI): domain Eukaryota; kingdom Metazoa; phylum Chordata; class Mammalia; order Eulipotyphla; family Soricidae; genus Sorex; species Sorex araneus. Next base: position 70,737,514 of record NC_073302.1, on the reverse strand, counting down.
CTGCTCAGGTGGAAGTTATTTCTGCTTATCTTTTTTTTTTTTTTATAAATGTTTATTAAGACACCATACTTTACATTGTTCATGGTTGAGTTTCAGGTAAATTTTGAGAGGAGCACAATTTGGCCATAACAAATGAGAAACTGAAGAAGGGAGAACTTTTCAAATATGTGAAATGCACTAAGGCAGTCTTTCCTCCAGATCTTAAAATTTTCAGAACTTTCTTTCTGAGACTCCTCAACCATGAAAGCATGTTCCCAGCTAATGACTAGCACACAATACATCTTGAAGTAAATCTCTCTTTTCACAAACAAAAATCAAAGTCTCATAGGGTGTAAGTACCTGGGAAAGCAGTCTTCTGGGTGAGAATTTCTGGCAACTTGTCAAAGTCCTTCCCTGTCTCGATAAGGGCAGAGCAGGAAGCTGAGGGTGAACGTGACCCTCTTTTAAGTGACTGCAGCAGTGTCCATTGATCTTCCGGGCCAACAAGTTGGTAACTGAGCGGGATCATTGTCAGCTGAGTGAACTAGCTTGCAGCTGGTTCCCATGGGCACAGACTCAAGCTCCACTTTGCACTCCCCACGCTAGAGTCAGCCCCCTCCCATCCCAAGAGGCAAACATTTCAACTGTGTAGTCTGGAAACAGGAATTCCAAGATGAGGGATGATGCTTAAGCAGAGCATTTAAAACAAAGCAGCAATGAAGAACACCCCCAAACTTCCCAAGTCAGTTCAAAAGAACCCAAAGCAGCAACCTATATTCCCAATAGACCAAATGGATTTCCCTTTGGTCAGCCATTCACACATGCTTGACTTGAGAACACATAGTCATGAATAAAAAGAGAAAGAAAAGCAAAGAAAAGGAGATTCAGAGATGAAATTGGAAAAAACTGGATATGCAATCCTTTAATAAGGATTTTACTCAAATTTATTGTTTAAATATTCTAAGTGTGGTTTATTTTCCTCTTTTTTAAATAAAAAATAATCCTTGATTTGAAAACAAGAGTCCTGGGTTTCAATCTTCCACGTAAAATTTCTGTGGGTAGTTTCAGTGTCTTTAGTTTGAGGAGATTAGAAAACTCTGTATTTGAGATCCTAAGCAGTTGTTTTCTTTTGCAAATATATGTTGACAAAACACGGAAAAATCCTAATAATTAGCAGGACAAAGCTTTTGCTGTTATGATTATACTCTTTTGGCTAAATGTCTCAACTAACTTGTACTGAAGTCTCACATTCTATTTCTGATGAAACCTATGATTACTCATCTATAAAATGGGGATAATATCTGTCTCACTGGGTTTTCTGAGAATTAAATAAAGGATGTAAATGAGACAGTGGCTGCTGCAGAGCAGATGCTGAGTAAGTGTTAGTTATTTTCTTATTAACCCTGGTAACCCCCTTGGTGCCTGGCTTGATTGATGTGCAGTTATATATGACAGGTTGTGAAAGTATGATAAAAGCATCACTCTGGTTAGAACCTAATGCAAATACAGACAAAAGGGACTAAAGTATGCTAAACAAGATGGAGTGGAGTTGTGTGTCCCTTTCTCTGAATCATAATATGTGATCTGCTAACTAACCACACAAACCCAAGAGTTATATGAATTTAAGAAGTTTCTAGCTGCCACATATGTCAAGGTATTCTTGGCACGACCTGGTGACAATGTAACAGGATGGCTTGTGAAGTGTCAAGAATAAGCAAAGACACTCCAAATGATTATGAACAATATTGAAAATTCATCTGTATTCATAGTAACAGGCAGAAGACTAAGATCAGCCACACAGACATGATCATTATTGTATACATTACAAGATATTTTATTGTGTCATCACAACTCTTCAACATGGTATTGATATGGGCCAGTGATATAGCTCAATGCTAAAACACATGCTTCATACATGTGAGTCCCTAGATTTGATTCCTGTCATTGGAAAGAAGGAAGGAAGGAAGGAAGGAAGGAAGGAAGGAAGGAAGGAAGGAAGGAAGGAAGGAAGGAAGGAAGGAAGGAAGGAAGGAAGGAAGGAAGGAAGGAAGGAAGGAAGGAAGAAAGGAAGGAAGGAAGGAAGGAAGGAAGGGAGGGAGGGAGGAAGGGAGGGAGGGAGGAAGGGGAGGGAAGGGGAGGGAGAGGAAGGGGAGGGAGGGAGGGAGGGAGGAAGGGAGGGAGGGAGGGAGGGAGGAAAGGGAGGGAGGATCAATATGCCCCCAAACAAAACAAAGAATTCTTAGACAAGAAACAGCCAGAACAATTCAGGGTTCCAACATATTAGACAGAGTTCTTCACATTTCAACAATCCTTTCACCTAGAAATCAAAGTGGAACTGAATCTACAAAAGAATGTAAGGACTAAAGGTAAGTCACAGCCATGGGGTACCTGCTATGAAGAGAGAATTAGAGAATTCTTCCAGAAGAATCCAATTCTGGTACATTCTAAATTTTGTTTTGTTTTGTTTTGTTTGGGGACCACACCCAGCGATTCTCAGGTTACTCCTGGCTCTGCACTTAGGAATTACTCCTGGTGGTGCTCAGGAGACCATATGGGATGCTGAGGATGGAACATAGGTCAGTCAAGTGCAAGGCAGTGCCCTACCCACTGTACAGTCACTCTGGCCACACATTCTAAGTTTTAATGATTAGACCAGAAATGGTTCCCAAAGAATTTGAGAGACCATCTTTGTTGCCATTCATTATTTTCACTTTTATCCACAAGACCCAGAAAGGAGTTGAGCATATGGCATAGGAGTTTAAAGGAGACCACAAGGTTCCCTAAGCATCTCAGGGTACAGTTCTGAAGGCCTCAAGCAGTGCCAAGCATGGCCTTGTTGGTCCTGAACAGCATTAGGGTGGCCAGATACTCCTCATTACCGTAGAGCATAAACAGTGTTGCATCCTCTTTAGACCCTTGCATTGAATCATGGTTAACTGAAAATTATAAGAATGAGCTTATAAACTTCCTAAAGACTGCTTGGGAGGCCCAAAAAAGGAAGAAGAAGAAGAAGAAGAAGAAAAGATCCAGATAGTCTGTGCATGTGACAGGAAGTCTGAAGAAGTAAGTCGTGGGTCTCATTTCTTTTGGTGTCATGTAACTCATTTATTTTTATTAAATGGTCTTTCTAGGGGCTGGAATGATAGCACAGCGGGTAGGGTGTTTGCCTTGCACTCGGCCGACCCAGGCTCGATTCCCAGCATCCCATATGGTCCCCTGAGCACCGCCAGGAGTAATTCCTGAGTGCAGAGCCAGGAATAACACCTGTGCATTGCCAGGAATAACACTGTGTGACCCAAAAAGCAAAAATAATAATAATAAAAAAAATAAAAATAAATGGTCTTTCTCAACAGAAATGAAGAACACAAGAACAGGTCTTCCTTAGGAAAACTGTCACATTGAGGATGGAGCTGGGAGATAGCACAGGGAAGAGGCCCCTAAAATAATGGTTAAGGAAGAGACACGAGAGAGGAAGGATGTGCTGAAAGTCAGTCAGTGTAAACATGGAATCTTATCAGTGACCGGAATGTAAACTACAGTGCCTACAATTTAAAATTAAAGTGACTGTTATAGAGGCAGGCTGGGCAGGATGGGGTAGAGGAGAATTTGGGGACATCAGTGGAGAAGAGTGGGCACTGGTGAAGGGATTGTTGCTAAAACAGTATGCCTGAAACTCAAACATGAATAACTTTGTAAATCACAGTGACTAAATTAAAAAAAATAATGAAAATAATTCTAAATCTAAATTCTCTTTCTAAAGAGCCTCACTAAACCGGTTTCCTGTCAAAACTTGTAACTAAAATTGAGTCTTCTTAATGACTAGTTCAGCAAAGCATCACTGTCACTGTCACTGTCATCCCGTTGCTCATTGATTTGTTTGAGCGGGCAACAGTAATGTCTCTCATTGTGAGACTTGTTTGTTACTGTTTTTTTGTCAGCAAAGCATACTATTAAGAAATCAGATTTTATTGAAATAAGTATTGATAAGTAATTTAAAACTTACTAAAATCTCTGAGAATTACTAAATAAGCATATTATATTTTATGATCAGAGAAATCATAATGATCTTCTTTTCCTATAATTATTCCCATAGAAGCATTTGAGATAATTGCTGTTAACCCCTCCAAATATATCTATACCATATCTATCAATATATCCCTACTCATGGCATAAAATGATAATTCTAAGTAATGTGCATTGTTGAATATTTTGATCCTCACAGTTTTTCTGGATGCATTGCAAACAGAAAGGAAACAAGTATTTTCTGAGCTTGCTCTGCATCACTTTTGTTTTTTGAAGTGTCTCACTCCTTTTACTACTACTACTGTTAAAGACAGTGATTCATTCTATCAATAGAGCATCTAGCTTAACTGGATAAAGAAACTATGGTACATCTATGCAATGGAATACTATGCAGATGCCAGGAAAACTGAAGTCATGATATTTGTTTGTAAATGTAAGGACATGGAGAGTATCATTTTGAGTGAAATAAGTCAGAAGGAGGGGAACAGACATAGATTGATTGCACTTTTATGTGGGCTATAAAGGAAATGCTAGGAGACTGATACCCTATAACAACTGAAAAAAGAGCTAGAAGGACTGGTTTGAGGTTGGAAGTTTGCCATGAATTGGGGGCCAGGGGAGAGGACAGTTAGACAGAGAAGAGACCACTATGATAGTTGGAAATGATCACTCCAGATAAGAAGTGAGTGCTGACAGGAGGTAAAAATATATACATGATAACCTTTCAGATGATAACCTTTCAGTACCTATGTTGAAAAATATAATGCCCCCCCCAAAAAAAAGAAAGAGGGAGAGACGGAGTTAGGGAGGGGAAGAGAGCAAGAAAGAGAGAGAGAGAGAGTTAAATTATTAAATATCTGCCATAAAGGCAGACTGAGAGGGGAGGAGAAGACAGTAGCAGGAGGGAAACTGGGGATATTGAGGGTGGGAAATGTACATTGGCAAAGGGATGAGTGTTGGAACATTGTATGCCTGGAGCCCAATCATGAACAACTTTGAAACTGTGTATTTCATGATGATTCAATTTTTTTTTAATTTTAAAATTGAGCATCTAGCTAAGTCTTGATTTTTGTACAGTTCATAGTAAGAATGCAGGTCATTCTAAATTACCTATACTTAGATAGGGGTGATTGAACACAGCTCCAAAGTATGACAGTCTGTTTTTCAAGTGACTGCTCTCTTAGATCTGGGTTAAGATGCAAGATATTCTGTAAGATTAGCTCAAACAAATCACACAGTGTACTTACTGCTTCCTCCCACCTCCATCCCAAGGTACATATGCAATCTTCTTGTTCCTTTTCTAATAATACGCTCACATATTTCTCCAGTGATATTATCTTAAAGGAAAATAAAATGGACATAAGTCTAAACTTGAAGGAAAAGCATGAACAAAAAGAGAAAACTTTATAGGAAGTCAAAACAGCCTGACTTATATGTGATTTTTATGGGGGCTGGAGATTGGATCCACACCAGGTGGTACTCAGTGTTTACTGCTGACTCAGCACTCAGGGATCACTTCTGACAGGGTTCAGGGGATAATATAGGATGCTGGGGACTGGATTCAGGTCATCAATATGCAAAAAAGTGACTTGCCCTTCTCCAGATTGATATACTCTTTTGAAATAATCAAGAACCCTCAAAAAGTTTGTAGTCAAATAGATCATACAATAACTAGTACCAAGATAATTTAAAAAAAACAATCTGATTAGGTCTCACTTGAAATACCTCACCCCTTTAAATATTTCTGCTTGTCCTCTAATTATTTCCAAATACCTTAATATGACTCATAAATTCATTTGTGAGTAGATTCCCTCCTATCTCTTTATCCACATATCATGTAGCACTCATCATTGTCTGAATATGCTTTGCTTCAGCACTACTTAATAATTTGCAGTAATGGATAACCTTTGCATCCTGAGCTTACCCCCACTCATGTTCTCATTCCATTGCACTGTAATTGCCTTTTTGCTAATTATTCACCTACCAGACAATGAGCCTAATGCAGTCATGAGCTATGTCTGACAGTCACCACTATATCCCTCAGAGTCTATCTCAATAAAAGACAAGCAGTAAATATTTCGTGAACATTGCTTGAATGAATAACTAAAAACATAAGAGAATCATTGCCTGGCTTTAGTTAAGTTCCCTTATATGGAGATTTTCATAAGGAGTCTTGTTGAGGAATAATTTCAGTGGGACCATACAGAGAGAGGAGTTGAATTATATGGATTCCATAAGGAGTTTTAGAGATGAAGGATCCTTTCAGAGTTGTTCCTAAGAGAGGTACAAGGTCATATCTTTGTTACCTTGGGTGGGCCATTTATGAAATGATCACTGATTCAAAGGAGATAGTATTAACTTGAATGATTGCTTCCCCTTGGGCAGGAAAATCCTGGAAAGACTTCAGCTCTAACCCTTTCAGCAGCTCTAAGTAGGAATATGTTGGCCTTGAAAGGGATTTTGAACAATGTGATATACTAACTACTACATTTCCCTTATTCATACACCCAGGAGTATATGATTGAATTCACTTCTCACTAGAAGCATTCGTTTTCCCTGAAATCCATCTCATAATTGTCACTGCTCAACTATAGGTGAGTTAGAACCAGTACTGCCACAACACACTCATTTCTCTCTTTAAGGAGTTTGCAGAACTCCTACTATATGTCAGACATTATTTTAAGTATGGAGGATTTAATGGTTTCTAAAGCTCACCCAAATAGGAGACAAAGGGAGATATCGCAGAAGTTAGGGAAGCACGTCATGTATGCACAAGGATCCAAGACTGATTTCTGGTGCATGAAGCAATGCTGGGTTTAACCTTGTTGGCCCCTGAGAACTGTGCTCATGTGGTCCCAGAGCACAACTGGACCCAAGCAGCAACACAGTACTGTCTCCTGACACTGAAATGGCCATTCTGATTAAACCCGAATGGGGGTATTGCTTCTGGTCCAGTAAAACCTGACTATTTAAGAGACCAATAACAAAAAAGGTACTGCCTTCATTGAACTTTTATTCTAAGAGACAGAAAAGTAAAAGATAGAGCAGTGGGTGGTAATTGCTACAAAAGATAAAGCGGAGATGGGAAATAGGGAGTGCCAGGATGGTGGTGGCGTGATAGTAAACAGAGTAGTCAGGGAAATAGTCAGGAAGGCCTTGCTGAGATGACATTTAAGCAAAGCTGTTTTTAGATACTGGAGAAAGAGCTCTCCAGGCAGAGGGAATAATGTGTGCTAAGGTCTTAGAATGGGAACAAGTCTGGATGTTAGCAAATAACCAGGCACTCAGTGTGTCTGGAAATGAGTACAGAGGAAGAGCCGCTTGGGAAATGAGGTCACAGAGAAATGGGGGGAGGGGGAAGGAAGAGGCAGATTATTGCAATAAAGGGGCAGTCCATTATAACGTCTTTGTTTTATATGCTCAGTGAGCTGTGAAGTCAAGGAAAATTGAGTACAAGAGTAACAAGATCTGACTTACATTTGAAAGGATTACTCTGATCACAGTTGGGAATAGGTATTTAGGGGAAGGTCAGATGGAGGAAGCTCAATGAAAAGACTATTAATATATTCCAGACACCAAATGATAGGGACTTGAGCCAAAACAAAGAATCTGGAAATATGGAGAAATGATTGGATTCTGGAAATATGCTTAAGGTAGAGATGACAGGATTTGCTGCTGGGTGAGATACAGAGCATGGAAGGAGGAGACGAATCAAGGATTTCAGTCTGAGCAACAAAGGATAGATTTTCTATTTACTAAGAGGAGGAAGAGAATCTCAGGGAGGGTAACAGCTTGGGGGGAGAAGATTAGTTCAGTCTGGCCATGTTAAGTTGGCAATGACTGTTTGATATCGAGGTGAAGATGTTGACTATATGTGAAATGCAAAAGAGAAGTTCAGGCTAGAGACGTAAATGATAAGAATCATTAGCACATGTTTGATGTTTAAAGTTTAAAGGCCTAGAGAAACTCCCCACAAAATAAGGGTGGACAAGAGAGAAGAGTGAAGGGAAGCAGAGAGAGTGGAGCACAGCACAGTTTTTAAAGACTGACACATGGCTTTCAAAGCCGCATAAAGTCTGCTAAAAGATCCATCAGTACTATAAATAAATTTCTTTCAACAGAAATGGACTGTTCACCATACCCAGCATGACCAAAAGAACTTGGACTTTAGAGTGAAATGTTGGTATACAGTCTCTGATATTCACTCTGGTAGTTGAATTATTGGTTCTCATTCTTCACTTTCTTAGATCAAGATTTCGATCCCTATCCAAAACTTCTCATGGTACTATGATGAGGAAGATTACAGAGCCCTGTGATGAGAAAAATCTTCGTTCCTTTGCACTTAGCTGCATGAAATATTTCTTCCAGGACAAAGAGATAGCCCAGTGGGTTAAGGTGCTTGCTTTGCATGAAGCTGACATGGGTTAGATTCCCAGAATCCCATATGATCTCCTTAGCACTACCAAGAGTGACTCCCAAGTGCAGAGCCAGGAGTTACCCCAGAGAATTGCCAGGTGTGGCCCCCAAACCCAAAAATTAAATAAATAAAATGGCTTTTCCAGTGATTATTATAGATGGTAACATACAAAGTTTTGAAGTGTGCTCTGCTGCTGAATTTCTTATTTTATTTTTTTACCATTGGCATGAGAAGAAATTGAGTATCCAAAGCCTGGTGTTCAAATTAACACTCACAGAACTAAGGCATCCTCTTTGCCTCTCACAGATGATGAGAGATGATTAGTCTTTGTTACTGTGATTTTGTACTTGCAGGTTGTGTATAAATAGCTTTGGTTTCTTCATCTACCCAAAGAGGATTAGATTACCTAAACCTTCTCTAAGTTGTAATAAATATTAAACAAAATAGCACCTGCAAAAATCCTGATATCATGTCTGATTATAATATTGGTACATATTAAAGTTAATCAATATCTTTGGATTCTACCCATCCTGAGCTTATGGTCAGCAATGACATTTTATACTCCCAGAGGTTCCAACAGTAAAAAGATTGTAGTCCAAAAAGGTTCAGTCCTGCCAAAGAGAAATGGCAGATATCCAAGTTGATTTGGAAATTGCCTTTATCATTTAAAATTTTAACGTGAGCCACAGCAATGCAATTTCTCAGGGTCTCTTAAAAAAATAAATAAAAATCTCAAGTCAGAAAAGCTGGCAAATCTAGTTCCATTGTTTCTTCATGAGACCCACAATCTTTAGAAATATAAGCCTGTTTCAGCAGTGCACTTAGGATACCCTGTGTTCCTGGAGAAATAACTGGCTTTTGTTTATGATGAGCCAGAATGCACGCAGCACACATGCACACACACCACACATGCTGCCCTTCATCAGTCCAGCCTTTTGTTCATCAAAATAATAGCAAGTGGTGGCATAAAGCCATTCTTTGAGATATAATTCATTGCAAACAAAATCATCCAAATGCCAGCTCTTCTGCTCAGAATGACCTTCAGTGGGATAGCCCTGGAAGACTCACCTGCAGCAGTCAGCCGCAGTAACACAACATTAATCCCAACAATGCTTATTGCCTCACTGACTGCCACAAGCTTCGGCTACTCCTTTTTATACCTCTACTCTCTGAAGCTGACCTTTAATCTTTGCAATCAAAATGCAAAGAGTTCAACAGATTAAGTATTTTTCTGTGAGGCTATAATGACGAGCTGAGTAACACCTCCCTAAATACTGAGAGAAAGGAGGGCATCCTTTTTAGGAAAAGTTAGAAGAGAACATTTGATGAAAGCTTTTATAAAGCTCTGGGTCAGCAAGTCCATAGAAATTGCAATCAACTATGGAATACAAAGTTTGTTGCATATACCATTCCTCAACACCACCGATGTGCTCAAGGCCTCTGACTCCTGTTCCTGTTAGAAGTTTGGTCTATGCATATATCTCAATCACAGAGCCAGCAACACTGAAAGCATGAAATCCTAACCTCAACAACCAAATTTTCTTTTATTTTTTTCTTTTATTTTTTATTTTTTTTAATTTAATAGTTTATTTTTAATTAGTGAGTCAACGTGAGGGTACAGTTACAGATTTATACATTTTTGTGCTCATGTTTCTCCCTTACAAAGTTTGATAACCCATCCTTTCACCAGTGCCCATTCTCTCCAAAAGTAAACCCAACATCCCTCTCCCCCCCCCCCCAGTCCTGTCTCCCCCCACCCCACACTGCCACTATGGCAGGGTATTCCCTTTTGTTCTCTCTTTCTGATTAGGTGTTGTGGTTTGCAATAGAGGTGTTGAGCGGCCATTGTGTTCAGTCTCTAGTCTATATTGGGCCCGCATCATCTTTCCCCCACATGACCTCCAATCACATTTTACTTGGTGTTCCCTTCTCTGAGTTGCCCAGAATGAGAGACCAGCCTCCAAGCCATGGAGACAACCTCCTGGTACTTATTTCTACTATTCTTGGGTGTTAGTCTTATAGTCTGTTATTCTATAGTCCACAGATGAGTGCAATCTTCCTATGTCTGTCTCTCTCTTTCTGACTCATTTCACTTAGCATAATACTTTCCATGCTGATCCACTTATATGCAAACGTCATGACCTCATTCTTTCTAACAGCTGCATAGTATTCCATTGTATAGATGTACCAGAGTTTCTTCAACCAGTCATCTGTTCTAGGGCACTCGGGTTTTTTCCAGATTCTGGCTATTGTAAACAGTGCTGCGATGAACATATAAGTGCAGATGTCATTTCGACTATACTTTTTGGCTTTTATGGGATATATTCCCAGCAGTGGTATTGCTGGGTCAAATGGGAGCTCAACCTCTAGTTTTTTGAGAATCGTCCATATTAACAACCAAATTTTAAAATGTGCCTGTCAATCCCCAGGGATTGAGCCTGGGGACATTAGTGGAGGAGATTTGACACTGGTGCTGGGATTGGCATTGGAACATTGTATATCTGGAACTCAACTATGAATCACTTTGCCATAATAAAAAATTAATAAATATATACATACACATACAGATGTGTATATATTGATGTTTTTGAGGTCATGCCTGACTATGCTCAGGACTCATTCCTAGCTCTGTACTCAGAAATCATCACTCCTAGCAAAGCTTAGGGGAATATATGGGTACCAGGGAGGAGTTCAAGGTGAGCACCCTACCTGCTGTACTATCACTTTGGCCCAATATGTATGTATATATATGCATATATATACATATATATATAATAGGACTAATTAATTAGAAGCACAGGTGAGCTCATTTAAGGTATGGTTGTGTATTAAAGCACTTAGGGCCAGAGTGATAGTACAGAATGTGAGGCATTTGTCTTGCATGTGACCGACACGAGTTCAATCTCTGCATTACCATATGGTTTCCCAAGCAATGCCAGGAGTAATTCCTCAGTGCAGAGCCTTGTGTAACCCTTGGGCATCGCTAAGTATGAACCCCAAAGCCAAAATCAAACAAAATAAAATAAAATACTTAGATATTTAAAAAAACAATTTGTTGCAGGTAGAAATTCCTGCTTATAAAAACAGGGTGTGCAAATGAACATCCATTTCTTTATTTTCTTAAATTTATATTTGGTGTGACATTTAGTCCAGTCATTATTAAAATTCATCCCAAGATTGGATGAGGTCTTAATATTTTACATTAAGTCCAAGGTATCAGGAAGGCTATTTCTAATATGGTTCTAGTCCCCTCACCACCAGGGTGTCCATTGTCTTGTCTGCTTTCCCTAGAAGCCTGTGGTCTTGATCCAGGAATGATGAAGGTCTTCATGTTGGTCCGTGGTTCCCAGCTTCTCCAATATTTTCAAGAATGAAAATATTGAATAATAAAAACGCAGAGACCCAGAGTTAGAAATAGAAAGCTTTATTGGAAAGTCTAAAAGAAAGAAAAAGAAACGCCTCAACCAGAAAGGAATTTTTTAGTTTAGTATAAGTTAATGATGTTTGGGGATGGGGGGGTGGGGGTGGAGAGGGGATTGAGTAATATGAACACTGGGTCTTTGTGTTACTTATCAAGTGACAAGTATGTTTGCAGAAAATCCAAGGGGTGTCTGGTTAGCTTTGGGCCTTTTGAGTTATCTATTTGGCCATAGGCCCTTGTCTCTGTCTCTGTGAGCCTAAACTCTGGGTAGGAATCTAAAATCTTGGTGAACTGTTAATTTCCCATTATCAGAAAGAGACCAGGAATTATCAGTGTCAAAAATGGAGGATGGGTTTGTTGAAAAATGGCACTGCTTACAGCAGCTGAAACTGTCTCAGTCACTATTACAAGATGCCTCAAAGTATTTGCCAAAACTGACACCATTCAGCCCGATAGCACAGCAGTAGGGCTTTCGCCTTGCAGGCCACTTACCAGGGTTTGATTCCTCCACCCCTCTTGGAGAGCCCGGCAAGCTACCGAGAGTATCTCGCCCGCTAGGCAGAGCCTGGTAAGCTACCCGTGACATATTCAATATGCCAAAAACAGTAACAACGTCTCATAATGGAGATGTTACTGGTGCCTGCTCGAGCAAATGGATGAGCAAAGGGATGACAGTGACAGTGACATGACACCCTCAGTCTGGAAACCAGCCTCTTTGCCTCCTCTGAGACCCCGTACCCTGACTGCTCTGAGGTTGGTCCCAAGAAAAGCAGATGCCCCTGGTTCCTTCCATATCACCCCCACATTGTTGCTCCTGACTCAATCTGACCTATGTCTTTTGTACTACAGCCACTGCATGATTTGCCCTATTTTCTTCCCATTGTCTGAAATACTAGCTCTCTCCTCAAGCTTCTGCACAAGCACTTAGCACTTTCCTAAAATGTTTTGACTTTTAAAAATAAATCATAGTGTTGCAAGCAGATAAAAAGGCCTCATAATGAGTTTTTCAGAAATGAAAAAAACAAAACAAAACAGAAAAAATTGCCCCGTCACTAGCCCAGAAGTAGCCCAAAGGCAAGAAGAGCACATCCCTTTGAGATGCAAATACTGAGAGGGAAGTCTGAAAGTAGGAAAGGAGAAGATTCTAGTAAGGGTTAAATCTTATAAGGGTGATTGAGACTGTTTCAGCTGCTGTAAGCAGTGCCATTTTTGACAGAACCCATCCTCCATTTTTGACACTGATAATTCCTGGTCTCTTTCTGATAATGGGAAATTAACAGTTCACCAAGATTTTAGATTCTCACCCAGAGTTTAGGCTCACAGAGACAGAGGCTAGGGCCTGTGGTTAAGAATCTAAAGGTCTTAATTGAAAATGAAAGCGAAAAAAACCTGTGAGGTATCCAAGACTCTTGCCTTTGACAATGCTCGAGCCTACAGTGAAAGCCCCAGGTTGGGAGCAGTTTAGGAAAAGCCCAACTATAAAATCTACTTTGTAAGGGCATTCTGGAACTTATTTCCTTCTCAACCTGAGATGTGTTGGGGGTTTCCCTTCTGAAGAGGCCCCTTCCCTCCCTCTCCATTCCCCCCACTCATATTTCTTGAAATATAACTCTTGTACTTCACTACTTGTCTCCTTTTGAAATTCTTTGCTGTAAGGTAAGGCAATGTTCCGGAAAAACTGGGAGCTGCAACTAGGACTGAGTTTTCTTTTTGTGCAATGAGCGAATCCTCACTGCAGCCAGAACCTAAAGCTTCCCAAGAACTCAGATCGTTGTCACACTTCCCTCGCCATATAATCACATGGATCGCAGGTGCAACTTGACAGCTTGTGGGGTTAGTGGAACACCAAGATCCTTTCAACATAGATGCTCATAAGAGACTTTACTGTCTTAACCACCCCAGGAACTTTCCTGGGTAACTGAGATGGGCTGAACAGGGAGGAGGGAACATTCTTTTCACTTTTCTTTATCTCCCTGTTTTATACTTAATTCAAGATACCTGCAACAGTTAGCAAGATTTCCAGGAGTCAGGCAATCTACTGTGTAATTTTCAAGTCATCTAGAAAATGACTTTTGGCCCCGCGGACATTTCTCTCTCTTACAACAATAGGGAAAGTAAAATCTTCCAAGAAATTTCTGTTCTTGATATTAAATATTATATGCAGGTTTGACAGTGGAAGAACACGAAGCAACACGACATTGCATGTCCCAAGTTGAATATTCTACTCGTTCTAGAATACTTGATTTCTGTAAAGAAAGATTAAAAAAGACATGGTTGAAGTTGTGGACATAGAGGGGGTAAAAAGAAAACCCAGATGTGGAACTGGCCTCCTAAATCAAGTGGTAGGAGATTACCTGGGTTTCTCTGAAAGCAAAGCCCGAGGGAAAGAATTAAGCAGATAAATTACTTGAAGTGTATTCCCAGAAAGCTAGAGGGAAGAAGGAGTGGAGGGGGTTATGGAGTAGTGATGTTGGGGGACCAATATAGATCACCATTGATTGCTCAGTCTCGCAAAACCATCTCCTGAGAAGTTGAGTTGAACCATCCATTCTGTCAGTAGAAGGAGGGGAAATATATCTACTATTCTCGTCTCTCACTCATCAAAACTGTCTCAGTGAGTTATAACTCTTTCATAATTCCAATTGTGTATGCATGGGCTCCAAGCCCAGTACTGCAGGGGTTAACTGAGAAGCTCTGGTGGTGACACCAAATACTTCCCAGTGGCACCTGTGTTCTGTTGGTTAGAACTTGCTGAGCTGATCAACTTATACCTACTATCAGGAATAGATGAGACAATAAGATCTGAAGGCATGCTAAAGGTGTAAATTTGTGTAAGAAACTGTGGGTTGATTTTGTTTGTTTCATGGATGGGGGATGGGTAAGATCACATCTGGCAGTACTCAGGGCTTGCTCCTGGCTCTGTGCTCAGGGATCACTCCTGGTGGTTCCGGAGAACCCTGTGCAGTATTGTGATTGAACCCAGGTCAATCACACTCAAGGCAAGGGCCTTGTCCGCTGTACTACCTCTCTATCCCTACCCAGAACTATGAGTTCTAAACAAACACACTAGTACAGCTTTGATAACTACATGTAAAAGTTATATAAATTATATGTACAATATAAAATACACATTATAGACAAATACACATATATGTGTCTTTTATGTAAAGTGATATATAAGTAGATATAGCATATAATATGTACTATACACTGGTGAAGGGATGTGTGAAGGAATATTCACTGTACACTGTCATCCCGTTGTTCATTGATTTGCTCGAGCGGGCACCAATAACATCTCCATTCATCTCTGTCATGTGCTAGTGTAGCCTGATGGCGTACTGGGGGCTCTTTCAGGATCAGGGAGTGAGGACCATCCTTGTTACTGTTTTTGGCATATCAAGTATGCCACGGGTAGCTTGCCAGGCTCTGCCGTGTTTGGAACATTATATGGCTGAAGTCTAATCACAAACAATTTTGTAAATGTGTATATCACTATGACTTAATTAAAAATAAATGGGGCAAAAATTTTAAATTTTAAAAATTAAAAAATATGTATTATATAGGCTATATACTTGTTATATGCTATATATAATTTATTTTAATTTTTTTTTATTGGGGTCTACACCCAGCAGTGCTCCGGGCTTACTTCTAGCGCTGCATTCAGAGACCATTCTGGCAGGGCTTGGAAAACCATCTGTGTTTCAGGGTATTGAAACCAGGTCAACAAAGCAAGCACCCTACTTGACCCTATACTATCTATTTTCTATTGCAAATGCACACTAACATTATATGTGTTAAATTTTCTATTCACTCTTTCATTCATTCATAAGCATTTACTGTATTACTATTGTTGAGTGCGGCCGACCCAGGTTTGATTCCTCCGTCCCTCTCAGAGAGCCTGGCAAGCTACCAGAATATCCTGCCTGCACAGCAGAGCCTGGCAAGCTACCCATGGCATATTCAATATGCCAAAAACAGTAAAAGTCTCACAATGGAGGCGTTACTGGTGCCCACCCGAGCAAATTGATGAACAATGGGATGACAGTGCTACAGTGCTACCATTGTTGAGGACAACAGCAGCTGAAATCTCAATTCAAGATTAATACAACATAAAAAAGTTGTTAAAACTTGAAAAAATTGTTTTATTCATCTCAGTATTATTTTAACATATTTAATTATCCCAAATCTTTCTTTTTGTGGATTCATTTGGATTTTTAGAATTATTAGGAGTAGAAACATTCATATTAAAAATGGTGGGAAGTCTAAAAGTTGGGCAATAAAGTAATTAGTCAAAACAGAGATGACAATATTTTCAAAATGTGACATTCTTTTCAGGAGGTAGAAGAATAGGTTCTTATGAAAGAGCAAAAATTATCAACTTAAATATGTGGATTTTAAAAAGCATTTTACTTACATTTTCTGATACTAGCCTCTTAATGTGAGAAGTGCTAGTTTGAAAGAGACAGCAAGATATGTGCTAAGTTGCTTTCTTTGTAATCTTTTTTTATGACATATGAGGAAGCTATGACAATCCTAAAAATGCTGACTTTTTTCTCACTTAAGAACAATGATAGAAATAAAAATGATTTCTTTTCTTACTCAGAGCATATACAAGCAACTTTAGAGTCTCCTAAAATGAAAATCACTTGAACTAGGAATTCCAGGTTTCTAATTTATTTAATTCCAGATTCCAAATTCATTTTAATTTCTTTGCAAAACTTTTTAAAATAATCTACCATAACCCCTCTCCCAAATGCTTTAAAATTTGAAATTAAATATTATAAAAAAAAACTTAAAAATGCTTATCAACAATTCTCTTGGTCCTTTTCACAAAAGCCAGCAATCATTTTTAAAAATAAATTTAAGGAGCTTTAAAACAGCATGCCCTCATTTTATAAATGAGGAACAAAATGAACTTTTTCCTTTTTCATTTTGAATTTTATCTCAATTTTTATAATTAGTTTTAATTATAGTTTTGGGCTGGAGCGATAGCACAGCAGTTGGACGTTCGCCTTTCATGCAGCCAACCTGAGTTCAATTCCTCCACCGCTCTCGGAGAGTGCGGCAAGCTACTGAGAGTATGGAGTCCGCACAGCAGAGCCTGGCAAGCTACCTGTGCATATTGGATATGCCAAAAACAGTAACAATGAGTCTCTCAATGAGAGACGTTACTGGTGCCCGCTTGAACAAATCGATGAGCAACGGGATGACAGTGACAATTATAGTTTTAGTAACCTGGTTACAATAATGCTATTATTTATGGTACTGATATACAAAGTTACTGCACTGAAGCACCACAAAGTACTCAAGATCCTCCACCATTGTCCCTAAGTCACCTTTTTTACCTTTATATTAATACAACATAATTTAGTAAATTCACAGTGAGTTGTTCAAGTTTTTTCAAATATTTTTTATAATAAATCCTACCAGGAATGCTTTTCTATACTCATTATTGCACTTCAATGTTACTTATTCTTTAAAATAAATTCTAAGAAGTAAAATTTCATTATTTTGGCATCTGTATTTTAAAAATTATAATTTAGGAAACAGAGCTATAATAGTGTTTGAATTTCTGGTATCGATGTACAAACCTACTGCACATCGCAAGAGAGCATGTGAGCCTCCTCCCAATATTATGTCATCTCCAGTCCAGTGTTCCTTCCCTCCCACTAATTCCCCCATTATTTGTCAGTTGAAAACTATGTTTTTGGTGTATACTGTTATGGAACAGTACCTTAGCCCATCCATGTGCTTCAGATCCTCCAGCTGTGTCCCCATGTTACTTCCTAACAACATATTCATGCCCAACCCTCCCATCCCCCAAATATAGCACTCTCGGATCTGAACTCCAGCATCTATTACCAGTTGATTCTGTGAGAAGGTGAATATTAATTGAAATCAGTCCATTAAACAATGACTGTAGATAGCCTACAATATTCAATATTAGGGTGTTTTGTTTTGTTTTGTTTTGCAGGGAGGGGATGTCTGAGGATTTTTCCCCCCAGAAACAGTCCTTTACTGGGTGAACACTAAAATTACTTAAGCATATTTTACCAATTTCCCACTTGTCATACAAGGTCAACTCTATGTTTTAGAGCAATTCAGTTCTACATCAATGTTTGCTTATACCCATTATTTCATTGCTCAGTCAAACAAAAAAATTATCCAGTTAATGGGGCTCCTCAGAAAACAACTTGCTGATCATAAATTTTTACTCAGGCATATCATTTGCCTGAGTGTAGCCCTAACTACACTCATCCCAAAAGATTTCAAAAGCCCAAGAGTATTCATATGAAAAATATTTTTCTGAATATGGTTTTATTCATTTCACTACATGAAGAGATGTCTTAATATTTTAGATTAAAAATAGAATATACTGTTGAATATTCATTCACTTGTTCAACAAATATGGCCTTACTTGAAGTGCTAAATTCCATTCTAAACAAAATGCATTTCCAAGTAAAATATAATTCTGCAACATTGTTTTAAATAGGTACATGCTATGCTGAGACCCATTATGTAATTTTATCCAAATGTTCCTAGCACTATTGAAGAACAACAATCCTAACAGTCTGCCCCATTCAGTTAGAGGATATCTTTGTACATTATTGTCTACAAGAGCAAAGTGTCCCAGCCCTTCTTTTCTGTATCTTCTGGCTTCATTTGGCCAAAACTTGAAAAAGGATATAGAACAGTAATAAGTCCATGCCTTTTTCTAAATGAAGAAATAGAAGCATTCATTATTTCTTTAGTCAGTTATTCTAGCAGAATTCTTCAAAGCCTCTTTCAAATCAATTACTATGATGGAGCCAGCAATAGAGATATGAATAAGTCACAATTCTTTACTATGGAGAGCATTCTTGCCCGCAGCTAACAATCATTCTCAAGCATAACCACACCAAAACCTAAACTAACATCACTGTGCAAAATATAACTCTAATTTTACAGCATATTCCATCCCACTTCTTTTGTTCCATTTTAGAATCTGTTTTTGTCATCCCCTGCTGCAAAGCCAATCACCCTAAAATTTAACATCTTAGAACATCAACTATGGAGCAGAGTGATAGTATGTGTCTGAGGCGGTTCAGCCTCCAGCGCCACCTGGAAGCCTGAGCATTGCCTGGAGGTTTCTGAGCACTGTCAGGTGTGATGATTCAGATGATCCCTGCCACTGCAGTGCCCAAGCAGCACAACGTTTGAACCACCTGCCCAGTTGCCCGAATATCACAGAAAGGAGCCCCTGGGCCCAACTGAAGACCACTTGGGAGGTACTCCACCCCCCCACACACACACTAATTAAACATCAAATACGTATCACCTCTTAGTTTCTGTGAGTCAGCCCCGTGTGAGCATCTCAGTTGTAGTTACGGCTCAGACTCTCAAATGCTCAAAGGCAATAGAAACAATGAGCAGAACTGGTCTTTAGTAGGAAGATTGCTCGGTGGGGTGGTGGTGGCGGGGGAGTGAGGGAGGTGGTGATGGTGTTTAGGGGATAAGTGGTGTTTGGGGGATAAGTTATGAGAAGGCAATCACAAGGAGAAATGTGTCTTCCACCGAGGTAGGCTGAGGTCAAGAGGGAAACTGGGAACATTGGTAGTGGGTAATGGACACTGGTGAAGAAATTGGTGTTGGAAAGTTGTATCCCTGAAACACTCAGTCACAAATATCTTTGAAACCTTGTGATTCAACAAAAATGTTTTTTAAAAAGGAAAAGACCAAAAAAAAAAAAAACCAAGCCAGATTCTCATGAGCTATATTCTATCATTCCAAGGATTGACTGGGATAGAAAATCCACTTCCAGGAGAGGAACAGACATAAAATTATAGCACTCATTTGTAGGATACACACACACACACACACACACACACACAACATACACACACAGAGTACTAGACTGATACCGAAGAACAGTAGAAACAAGGGCCAGGAGGATTGATCCACAGCTTGCCTCAAATGCTGGAGGAGAAGGCAGTTGGGATAAAGAAAGGACCACTGTGACAGTGATCACTTTGGAAATGATCACTCTGGATAAGAACTCATGGTGAAAGTAGGCAAAGGACCAGAGATGATAACCGCTCAGTACCTGTACTGCAAACCATAATGCCCAAGAGGGAGGGAGAGAGGGAAAGAAGAAAAGTGCCTGCCATAGAGGTAAGCTAGGTGGGGCGGGGTGTAGCAGGAGGAATACTTCAAACATTGGTGGTGGGAAATGTACACTGGTGGAGGGATGGGTGATGGAACATCATATGACTGAAACCCAATCATGAACAGCTTTGCAACTGTGCATCTCACTTAACTGTGCATTCAATTTTAAAAAATGAAAGAAAATCCACTTTCAAAAGTGCTCACCCACATAACTGTTGATTGGAAGTTACATCTACATACCTATTTATTTATTTCTTGTCCTGTGGAGTTCATAGAACCACTAGAGTGTCCTAGTATCTTTCCTCTGAGTAAATTATCCAAGATAGATCAAAGTGCATCCACAGGTCTTTTATTAACAAGGTTTTTTTCAATTAATTTTTTAATTTATTTTTTTAATTGAACCACCATGAAAAAGAGCATTACAAAACTGTTCATGGTTGCATTTCAGTCATATACTCTCTCCCCCACATTTCCCAGCACCAGTGTCCCCAGTTTCCCTCCACCCCTTCAAGCCACCTCTTTCCCCTCCTGTCTCTATGGCAGGAACCTCTTTTCTCTCTTTCTCTCATTTTAAGCATTATGGTTTGCAAGACAGATGCTGAAAAGTTGTTTTGCGTATCTCTCTTTTCTCTCTTTCTCTCATTTTAAGCATTATGGTTTGCAAGACAGATGCTGAAAAGTTGTTTTGCGTATCTCTCTTTTCTCTCTTTCTCTCATTTTAAGCATTATGGTTTGCAAGACAGATGCTGAAAAGTTGTTTTGCGTATCTCTCTCCCCCACATTTCCCAGCACCAGTGTCCCCAGTTTCCCTCCACCCCTTCAAGCCACCTCTTACCCCTCCTGTCTCTATGGCAGGAACCTCTTTTCTCTCTTTCTCTCATTTTAAGCATTACGGTTTGCAAGACAGATGCTGAAAAGTTGTTTTGCGTATCCCTTTTCCTACTTTCAACACACAGTGCTTGTCCAGAGTGATTATTTCCAACTTGTATCACTTGTCATCCCGTTGATCTTCAATTTGCTCAAGCGGGTGCCAGTAACATCTCCATTTGCCCCTGTTGCGTGCTAGTGTAGCCCAATGGTATCTGCTCACTCCAGGAACACGAAGATCCTCAAACCGTTC
The DNA here is from genome assembly GCF_027595985.1 of Sorex araneus. Classification (NCBI taxonomy): domain Eukaryota; kingdom Metazoa; phylum Chordata; class Mammalia; order Eulipotyphla; family Soricidae; genus Sorex; species Sorex araneus. The sequence goes on along the minus strand of NC_073302.1, from coordinate 70,716,409 downwards.
ATTCAGGGAATTATTATAAGACTAGTATTGTCATAATAGACCCCCCTCCATCTATCACATCCTGGTGGTAATTTCCAACCATTGACCAGTTGTCCTGGCCCATTTTCCCTGGCCTTGGACATTAGTTTCATATTGTGTGTGTTTTTTTAATCCCACAAATGAATGCAGTCATTCTATATCTGTTCCTCTCCTTCTGACTCATTTCACTCAGCATGATACTCTCCAAGTCCATCATGTATAGGCAAACTTCATGAACAAGTTTTAAAACTACCATCACTAATGCTGCATGTTGTTGATCACACAGACCAAGTCTGATACAGTAGAGTAATGAATGATGCAGGATACAAGTACTAAGAAGCAATAATCACAAAGGGCCATCCTGGCAGTTGGTAACATAAAAATTCCGTGCACATTTTCCTCATGGATATCATGCTTAAATGCATGGTGAATGTACCTAGAGCCTCCTCACCTTTTATGAGAAATGTGGCAAACATCACCCCACAAAGCCAGACAATACAAAAGCTTTTGCTGCATGCCCAGCAAAAGCAACATTATGGAAGGAAGCAGAACCCAAGCATTGCCAGGTGCATGATCCGTTCACCAAGCCAATTTTCTGGAAAAGGGCTAAAACTACAGAGAAGATTGTTGAGGCTTGAATATATTAAGCCTAACTGCAGAGCTAAGAGACTGTTGGTTATTAAGAAACATTTTGAGCTGCCAGCAATATGTTTTATAGGTGGGTAAGGACAAGTGATCCAGTTTTAAGTTTCATTTTTTATTATAGAACAATAAAATCTTGATTCTATGCTCTCTTTATTTGGATACAGTTGGTCTTTGGGGAGAAAAATAAACTAGTGTCTCCAATGAAGGGGATTTTGCTTGATGATTATTCTGGTACTTGACTAATTTTGCATCCAATTTGGTTGAATTTATATCTGGTTCAGTTCATTTGGTCACAGATATGGTGACCTAATAAGGCACTTTAATCATGTGTGATTTCATGTAATGCCTTTTACTGCTAAGCAAAGGTTATTAGTTATCATTTAGTAAGTAATAGTTTGTCTCAAATACTGTACTTGAGTCATTTAAGGAGAAACTTTTGTCTTGTTCTCTATGTACAAGACTATGTTTATGTAATTCAATCATATATCCCCTTAAGTTTTCATCATCATCATCATCATCATCATCCAGTTGATCGTTGATTTTCTCGAGCTATCTCAGTAATGTCTCCATTCGTCCTAACCCTGAGATTTTAGAAGCCTCTCTTTATGCATCCTTTCCAGTGGTGCTGCACTGGAAGTTCTTTCAGGGTCAGGGGAATAAGACCCATCATTGTTACTGGTTTTGGCATATGAATATGCCACAAGGAGTTTGCCAGGCTCTTCCCTGTGTGGGCAATAAACTCTCGGTAGCTTGCCAGGTTCTCCAAGAGGGAGAACTAGGCTATCAGATGTGCTTCTATGAGCTTGGTTTTATAGTCTCTGGATGTTGGCCGTTGATGGGATTACACGGTGCCAGGGGCAGTTTCTGCGTGTGACCGCCTAGCTACTGGAAAATAGGGGATCTGGGCAGAAGAGGCCCAGTCCCGATCCGAGCAGGCTTGGAGATCTCAGCCCCAGTTCCCACACACCTGGGTTCCTCTGCCGGTTCTTTCATGCTTGAGGCTCATCCGAACATGTGGAGAGGGGCCTTGAGCATGGCTGTGGCTGGGTTCCAGAGGTCTTCAGCTGCAAGGGTTCTGCTAGGGATGGGGAGGGAAACTCAACCCACCCCCTCTGAGGGGCCGAGGAGAAGACAGCCAAGCATGGGGATAAGAGACTCTGCACTATCTGTATATTAGCCCATCTTATATTCTTGAGTCATATGAAAGGAAGTCACATCAGCTGTAGATGTGTAACAAGCAAAACCCATTCACTGAGCTTTCTATAGTGTGTTGATTATATCTAAGTATGGCAATCGATTTTAGAAATGCAAACTGGATACCAAACTCTTAAAACATGGCAAGTGCCCTACTCACTGTACTATTGCTTCTGTCCCACAAATTTATTTTTTAAATGCTTAAAGAATATATACTTTCTGCAAATTGGAGTGATTAATATGAATGAAATAATAGAAAAATAATATTTATGATCCAAAAATAGGAGAAAGCCTGCCAAGCTACCAGTGCCATACTCTCTATGCCCAAAACAGTAACAACAATGGTTCTCATTCCCCTGATCCTGAAAGAGCCCCCAATATGCCATCGGGCTACACTAGCATGTGACAGGAACAAATGGAGACATTACTGGTGCCTGCTCAAGCAAATTGATGAACAACAGGATGACAGTGGTACAGTGATACAGTTAGGAAAAAAGGAGAAATTTGGCGCTCATAGGAAAAAGAATGGAAAAAAGTCCACAAATAATTTGGTCTATGGAAACCTGACATTTTGAGGCAACCCTTCCACCTGTAGTAAGCTTGCAAATGCCAAGAGAAATGTAATTGGCTTGTGTGAGAGGGGGGCAATGGGCAGATGACTTTGGTAGTTCAGGTATGCAGGGTGTGGAGGCTGCTGCCCCTTAAGTTTTAAAGTTGGAAAATTATTTGTATATGACAACATATATAACCTCAAGTATATCAAACTTCCCTATTGAATCTAAAAATAAGTCTTGTATAACTAAAAAAAACTCAAAAAATATTATCAATATTATGATAGTATTCGCGATCACAAAATCCCGTTGATCATCGAGTGGCTTGAGCAGTCTCAGTAACCTCTACATTCGTCCTATCCCTAAGATTTTAGAAGCCTCTCTCTTCTCGGCCATCCCAATGATGCTGCATTGGAGGCTCTTTTAGGGTCAGGGGAATGAGATTCAGCTGGTTACTGGCTTTGGCATATAGATTCACCATGAGACGCTTGAGAAACTGTCCCATGTGGGCAGGAAGCTCTCAGTAGCTTGTGAGTTTCTCCCAGAGGGAAAAGTAGGTTATAAGATATCACTTCTGGGAGCCTGCTTTTAAGTCTCTGGATGTTGGCTGTTGATGGGATTACACACACCTGGGTTCCTCTGCTGGTACCTTCATGCATGAGGCCCGTCCAAACGTGTGGAGAGGGTCCTTGAGCATGGCTGTGGCTAGATTCTGGTGGTCTTTGGCCACCAGGAGCTCTGCTCAGGGCAGGGAGGGAAACTGGGGCCCATCCCCTCTGAGGGGCCCTGGGGAAGACAGCCAGGTGTGCAGGCAAAAGACTCTCTGCCATGATAGTATTAGTAGCAGATTTATACGATAACCACAAAATATTTATAAGTAAACTAATATAAGATAAAAACTTGGAGACTTTTTTTATTTATCTAGAACTTGACCTGCATTTCAGGGTACCTGATGAAGTAAATGTTTAAAGAAAAAATTATGCCCTCAAGTACTGTAGATAGAACTAGAGACACATTAAAACTTTCTTTAATATGAAAAGCTTGCTTAGATGCCCACTTATTTTATAAATTCATGAGCCCTGCAGAAGAAGAATAATAGGATCTTTATGTGGATAATTTGTCAAAAATCACCTGTATTTTGAGCTGGGGATGGTGATGAATATATTTCCTAAACATTTTCATTTTATTTCATAAAGTTGTTCACAATATATGATTACACTTAATATTTGAATACCAATCCCACCACCATATTTCTCTCTCGAACCCCAAACCCCATCCCCAAAGCAGAATGGAAACAATTTATTTTTAATTGCTTGTTATGAATAATCCACTAAAAATGAGACAAAAAGGTTTCTTAGAGGAAACTGTTTGAAGATTGCTGTATTTCACCTAAGATCCAGTCAGCTCTTCTACAGGATATTAGTAACATGTTGTTAAAGGTTGAGTCTTGTGTGCTTAAATATATTATCTGTATAAATATATTTTTCCCTAAGATTGGTTGCCTTCTACTGTAAACCCAATCAAATGTGGGTGCTGCTCTTGGTATATTTGTGGTGTAGAGTATGAGATGTGGGCCATTCGATGCAGAATAGATTCGCTCATGAGTGAGGCTTGTTCTAGCATGTGGAGAGCAGCCGTGAGCATGATGGTGCTTGTATTCCGGAGGGTTTTAGCTGCCAGGCTTCTCTATTGGGGCAGGAAGGGGGTCTCACTGGCCCCTCTGGGTTGCCCCAAATGAAACAGCCTGGTGCGGGGTCTGACGGCATGGTTATGGCATCTCTTATTTCCTAGACAATCTAGGGAAATTTGGAGATATAATGCAAATCCCAAAAGAGAAGGGAATCTGTCTAGATGGATCAAGTAATTCAGGTTAGGCCCCAGTGTAAGAAGCGTCATAAAACTGCAGTTACAAAATTATGCAAAATTGTAATGACTATGAAGATGACTCTGGTACAAGGTGAGTGATGTGCAATAACTTGGATCTGTGTAGGTGAGTTGGTAGCCAGGCCTGCGCTGGCCTCTAGAGGACTTACCTTGGAAAGAAGGGATAAATGCTTACCTTGGAAAGACAAATGAAAGTTAATCAACAGAGCAATAAAAATTATAAGGAGTTCTAAATCTGTAGAGGGTTTAAATATGGATACTCAGAGGCCCTGCACGCCCCTGTGGGGGGAAAAACACTCATGGAGGCCAACCTAGAGTGCCTGATAATGAAACTGAAAACAATAACCAATAGATCAAAAGATGGCAAGAAACCAAGAGTGGCTCTTTAACAGAGTTTGACATTTTGGGTCCAGTTGTGTCTATAGGTCAGGACATAACATTATTAATATTTAGCTAGCCTGGGGGCCTGGGTACCCTGGGTAGGGTGGTTGCCTTGCACTTGGATAACCTGGGTTTAATTCTCAAACCCCATTTGGTCACTGAGCACTACGAGGGTCTAACCTAAAATTAAAAACAAAAAATTTAACTGATCTACTTGAATTAGTTTTCTTACTTTTTGATTGTTTTGTTATTGTTTTGTTTTCTATTGGAACTTGGCTTCACAGAATTAGATTAATCATGGTTCTTTTTATTTATTTACTTTTAAATTTTATTTTATTTTATAAAGTTATTCACAATAATTATATTTAATATTTGAACACCAATCCCACCACCATTACACTTTCCCACCATCATATTTTGAATGTTTTCATCCCGAACCCTAACCCCGTCTCCAAAGCAGAACTGAAGTAATTTATTTTGTGTTACTTGTTATGAATAATCTGAGAAAAGTGATCCAAAAAACCTTTCTTAAAGGAAAATATGTGAATATTGTTTCATTTCACCTGAGCCACTAAACCCTTCTATTAGAGATTAGTAACATGATATTAAAAGTTGACTTGTGTGTATATGTGTGTGTGTATATATGTGTATATATATACAAATATGTATATTTATATATTTGCCTCTAAGATTGGTTGCGTTCTACTTTAAACTCCATCAAATGTGGTGTGCTACTTGGCATATCAGTGGTGTAAAGTATCAAATGTCGAAGTCCAGGAATAGATTCACTCATGGGTGAGTCTTGTCTGAGCATGTGGAGAGCGGCTGTGAGTATGATGGTGATTGAGTTGTGGAAGATTTTGGTTGCCAGATCTGACTCTGTTGGGGCAGGGAAGGGAATTAAACCCTCCCCCTTCGAGTTGCCCAGAATGAAATAGCCTGGTGCTGGCTCTGGAGGCATCTCTATGGTATATCAGTTTGTACTCTCTTCTGAGAGATTTATTGTTGGATCTCTGGATCATGGCCATTAATGAGATTATACGACACCAGCGGCTGTTTGTGGGCTTGACTGCCAAGCTTCCAGAAACAGAGGGACATGGGTGACAGAGTTCACCCATTCCCACTTCATGGTTCTTTTAATGTGGATCAATTTTTTATTTGCCCATGCAGAGCAAATGGTAGTAGTAAATGGTAGTTCTCTACTAACAAAGGAGTCTTATCTGCTGTGTGGTGTTGGTATTTTCCAAGCAGAATACTCTTTTGATTATGTTAACAATATATTCTACAGTCATAATTTCCCCCTCAAACAGGATTTATAGCATAACATCAGTGTTATGAGTTTGTGGCCTCCTATAGTACATATGTTGGAGTCTTAAGCCCTCCCAGTACCTCGGAATGTGACCAATTTTGAAATAGAGTCACAAAAGATATAATTACTTAAGTAAAAATGTTGTTATTAAAGGGGAGATGGCAAATCCAACAAGTGTCCCTCAAAAGGAAAAATTTGGATCCAGAGACAGACACATGTAGCAGGAAGACATGTGAGAAAGGAACAGGGGATAAAATAGTCATCCAAAAAAAAAAAACAGAGAGACTAGGCAGGACCAAATACTTTCAGCACAATTCTCACAGGAACTAACCTTAATTGTATATTGCTAACTTCCAGAACTGTGAGGCAGTAATACATTTGTGATATTTTGTTAAGGCAACCCTAGCAAACTAATACAGTGACTTATATGCACTGAATCTGCAGCTCTCCATTCCATCTATCTTTCTTATAATTAACATGTCCTGAGCTTTGCATATTGTTCCATTATATACTACAATTATCTTTACATTAGGGTAGTATTCCTTTATCATGCACACACACACACATACACACAAATGTTCAGGGAAATTGTGGCTCATACTATGAATCTGATAAACTAATATCTCTTCCTTTCACAGTCAAGCTAAACTCTTCACAATAAAACTATACTAATACACACACATTTATACCCACAATTACACACAATCACAAGTAAGGATTAGCTCCCATTTGTAGATGAAACTTCTTTAATTTTCAGGAAAAAAAGACCTGGATAGAAAGTGGTTCAGATTTTCTCAGTTCAATAGATGGTGAATTGAATATAGTAAACAGTTCAGATTATTAAGTAGCAGTGCAGATTGACTTCAAAAAAACTGATTTTGTTGGTCTAAAAATAATATAACTCTTGCATATTATGTAATTTTGTTTTGACCTTCATAGACATACTATGACTGCATTTTATTCTATTACTTTCCCCAGCATTCCTTGAGCCTAGAAGTTGACACAGTTCTGGTCTATCGGACACTAGTTGTGAGTTTGCAAGGGTGGCTGGGGAAAGCATTTGTTCTTCTGAAAAAAAAAGAGTATAGCAACTTCTCCCACATACTCTCTCCCTCATATCCACCTCTGCTTTTAATGTAACCTTAAAAGAGGCTAGATGCCTGATGCTGTGATGGTCAATTCACCATCACCACTGAAGGCTAAGATAAGAAAACTGTAGTCAGCCATCCTACCTAATCAAGCCACTGAGTGAAAGCTAGTAGCTGCCTCACCCTGGAATCCACATTATGCCTCCCAAATTAACATTTAGATATTGAAGTCACTCTTAATCAGAGTTTACTCCTATTACTTATAGCCCAAATCATTACTGATTACAGAGATGAACTAGATTTCCTACGGAAGTGCAAAAAGGTCTAAGAATTGCATGTATAACTCTACTTATGGCAGAAAAATGATTTGAATATTCAAATCACTAAACATGAAGTGCAATAAGCTCAACTACTGATATATAGGTAAACAGACTCAAGAAAGGGAAATGTGTCTATGGTTGTGGATCCAGCAGGGACTAGCCGAAAAGATTAATAAGGACTAATACATGCATTCTTTCTGTTTTTGTTTTGGAGCTACAGTTGGGGGTATTCAGAGGCCATTCCTGGTGTGGTGTTTGGGGGACCTTGCAGTGTGAAGAATCAAACCAGAGATTCCCTCATGCAAAGCATGCATTCCTGTTTTTTAGAGTTATCTCTTAAGTCTAGGCTATTGTTTTGGTGGGGTCCTCCCCAGCTATGCTCACAGGGCAGGGCTTCACTCCCAGTGATACTCAGTTAACTGGGACAGAGGTTAGTATAGGGACCTGAAGGTTTGCTGCCCCTTACCCCCTGCCATGCAGGTGATTACTAGGCCATTCTAGCAGTGTTTGGGAACCCCAAGGTCACACCTAGCAGTGCTCTTGGGTCTTTAGGATTATACCCAGAAATGCTGAGGGCATGTAATCCCAGGGATAAAATTTTAGTCAGATGTGTATATAAGACATGGGTCATAACCACTGTATAATCTCCCCAGACCTGGGAACACATATTTTAGATCACAAGTGAGACTGGGAATGGTAAATACAGATTTCTTTCAATTCCCAGATCTATACCTTGAATTTTCTTCTTCCCAAGTTAGCTTTCAGTTCACTAGACTTTGTTTTATCTCAATTTACCTCCCACTTAGCCAAAAGCATCTCCCACAACCTAAAGTTTTATATCATTTTCATTACTCTTTCCTGTTATCAAACAATAGTGACTTTCCTGGATGAAAACTCAGTGAAAGCTGTTTCAATTAAGAGCTTCTCAGGTATTGGAGACAATTTTAACTGTTGGTGATGGCTAGGTGCTGTGTATGAGATCTGACTTTCTGCTCTAACCTTCTCTTTTTATTTTCTTTTCTATTACAAATACCCTTCAACTGACAAACAAGTACACACTACTCTGGAGAGTGTCTTCTTGGAAAATAATTCACTGAGAAAGATGACAAGAAATGACACAGTAAAAAAATTATCCAACCACTAAAGGAGTGCTTGGTTTAGTGAGTAGGTAGGTATGGAAGTGGGGGAAAACATCATTTCTCTCTCTTTACACATGGAACATACCTGTATGTTTTCTAGTTATGTTCCCATTGAGTGGTCTCTACAAATCTGGATTCTCTTCTCTCTTAACTCAGTCCCCAAAGTTCTAGAGAAAAGTTTATGCTACAAAATTGCAATAGAAAAAGTGATGGAAATCATTAATACCTCTGATAATGCAGACATTACAGTTTGGATTACTGCTTTGGGACATTAAAAAGATAGCTAGTCCAATTCAGTAAAACTAAACAATAAGAAAATAAAGCACTGTAGCACTGTCGTCTCATTGTTCATTGATTTGCTCGAGAGGGCACCGGTAATGTCTCCATTGTGAGACTTTTTACTGTTTTTGGCAAATCGAATTCATCACGGGTAGCTTGCCAGGCTCTGCCGTGCATGCGGTATACTCTCGGTAGCTTGCTGGGCTCTCCGAGATGGACAGAGGAATCGAACTCGGGTCGGCCGTGTGCAAGGCAAACACCCTACCAGCTGTGCTATCGCTCCAGTCCTAGGAAAATAAAGATGTTCACAAATTCTTAAAAACTATATCAGCGGAGGAAATAGTCCAAAATAGAAGTAGAACCTAAGAACTAACAATATTTGACCAGGGAAGAGGAGAATTATCCTTTGTCATTTTGTAGTAGGATTTAACTTAGATAGATATGAAGGGGGGGAAAAGTCTTGATCTTATCCCATCTATGTTATAAGCACCTATCTTCCCTTTTGAAAATTTAATCCTCAACAGCTAACTTCTAGGTAATATGGTTGTTCATGAAAACTTCAAGAAGAGAGAAATGTGCTATCATAAATATTATGGTCCACAACACCCAAATATCTATAAATATGAGTGAATAAATATAGATTCTAATTTGTCTTTACATGTAAATATCTACTAGCTTGATCAGGGTGAATCTTTCCCTGAAAATGTACACACTTTGGAGGGATGAAAAGCCAGTTTTCTAGACCTATGAGATGGAAGATATGCAAATGGAATGATAAAACAGATATTCCCACATAGTTATGCCCAACCTTTGCCAGCTGTCTTTTTAAAAGGAAGAAAATACTATTTAGGGAGAAAAAGAAAAGAAAATGGTACCTAGGAAAGTTCTTGACTTTGACCCTTTCTGCAACATAATTCCACAACCACCACCCTCAGAAAATTTCTAAGTGAGCTCTGATATGGAATGGCATAAGATTAAACCAGACTTCCCTAATTAAAACCTCAGTCATTCCTTCATGCCAAAGTAATGTCTTAACTCTTATTGCAAAATTTGTGATGACTAAATTTTTCAGGACCCTCAAATATTGTCTCCTCATATTTATCTAAAATTGAGGGAGTTTCTCACCTGTTGCTGAAGATTTCTGCTGGATTGTCATTCTCAAATGTACCTATACATGCTGGTCACCTCCTGAGAATGCAGACTTTGATAACACAATCACTAAACAACAACTTAGATCTATTGATGCTGATGGAACTAAATATGGCTCTGAAGCAAATAGGAGAAGTACTGTTAAAGGCAAGGGAAATTGCGATGCATGTTGAATGTGGTGGATCGTGATGGACTGAGGAGCCGCAACAGGGATCTTAAGCAAAGAAGTCCACAGATAGAACCTGGGGAGTTAAATAGCAATGACTCAAGTTGCTCCTGCAGGGTTTACCTGCAAAGTTAATAGCAACATTTTCTGTAGTAATCTTGTTATAAGAAATATACCAACCCCGCACAGTAGATATGACTTCTTTGTCAGTAGAGAACTACCATTTACTAACTTACTTTGCTCTGCACGGGCAAATAAAAAAGTAAGCCACATCCAGGAATCAGGGAAGCTATAAATTAGGAATTCTTTTTTTTATTATTTTTTCCTCTGTGCTAAGGAAATTGAAAGTGTTTAAAAGGAGGTTTTTCATAAAGCATGGTGTATCCTATGGTGCAGTGAACTTGCTGGAAATAATGTTGCCCTGAATTTGAAGAACATCACAGATACAAACAAACAGAGGTGGAAAAGTCCTTTGCAGAAGCAAAACTGGTGTACTTATTCTTGCAAGGATCAAATAAGAAGCACTATTGCTTACTATATTCTAAGTAAAAAATTATTAAGGTACTTGGGATTTGAGTGGTTGGTGTTTTTTGGTTTTTTATTTTTTTTTGTATTGTTGTTTTTGTTTTTGGTAACGCAAGCCAAAACTCAATGGGCCATCTGGTCAGCGGATGACTCTGGCCCAAGATGACTGCACCTTACCTGATGGGAAATCCTTTTTAGATTTTGCTGCTGTTTCATGTTATGTGGTATAAGGACCCATGATGACAAGAGAATAATATTATGGAACAGAACATAATGACATCCTACAGATTGGAGGGGGGTGGCTTTCATTTTGGAAGGATGGTTACTATCCACCAGATTCAAAGTGGATGTAGCAGATGGAAGGAAAGGGAATAGGTTTCTTGCCTGCAGGGTTCAGTGAATGGACAAAGCTCCCTTGCCAATGAGCTAGATAACTGCAGATAACTTGGCAGGACTCAACCAGAATAATCTCTTAGAAGGTCTCCCAAAAATAATGGAGTACAGATTTTAATTAGGGTGGGGGTGACTTTTATGTCTCATAAATCAGAAGATAATTGCAAGTGATTTGCTTGTAAATTGCAACTCTTTTTAGTATTAATATATGCATCAGTTTTAAGCAAAATTCATAATTAAACCTTATTTTTCCTCCACAGGCATTCTAGAGTAGAAAAAAACTTTTTTTCTGTCACCTGCTGACCTCAGTAAAGAAAAAATCCAAACAAAATATTTTGTACTTTATTTTGTTTGAAAGAACAAGTATGATGACTTGTTCTTTCGGGGAGGGGCTTCCAAGGTGACCATCCCATTCCCAGTGTCTTGGCTAACCAGGCTGGTAGTTCAATGCCGGAGCCCATGAATGTGGTACTGCTTAGGCTCTAGGTGCCAAGAATTACCTGTATTACCTTTGGAGTATTTGATCCCTACAGTGGTACCTCTGGGGGCATGTCGTACCAAGGAGCAAATCAGATTGGGCATATGCCTTGCACATAATCTAATCCCTGTAGTTAATCTCCCTGACCTGATATATATTAACTTCTTTATAAAATGTTCTTTGAGTTTGCTTATCACCAATTACATGGAACAAAACATTTGATATTTATTTGGGTATTTTCTGTTTTATCAAATTGAGAACCCTGGTTTCTATTACTCTCAAAGGTCTATCATAAATATCTTTGGTATAAATTAATGATACTCTTCTTGTCATGATTAAAGCTCAGTAATTTAAATGTTTGTGTCTGAGTGTGGTCCTCTGATAGGTAAAAAGATTGTAAAATCATTTCAATGAGTACTTCTTTCCTTTATTCCTTCCTTTCTCTTCCTTCTTCCCTTCTTCCTTTTTAAAATTTTTGGTTGGCTGGGAATGAGGGGTGGGATGTGTCCAGCTGGTGCTTTGGGGACACAAGGACCAATTCCAGAAATTCTCAGTCACTTGCATCGGTGGTTCAATGTGAAATCCCAGAGATACCTTGGTGCTGCTCAGAATTTGAGGTAACTAAGAACATGACAATGCTCAAAGGAACATGTGGTCCCGGTGGGCCACATTCAAGGAATAAGCCTTAACCCCTATACTATCTCTTTGGCCCTTATGTCGCTTAGGAAAACACAAATGCCAGATGAACTCACACATGTGCCAAGTAGGAAGAAAGAAAGAGGGGGCTGGAGCGATAGCACAACGGGGAGGGCATTGACCTTGCATGCAGCCAACCTGGGTTCGATTCCCAGAATCCCATATGGTCCCCTGAGTACCACCAGGAGTAATTCCTGAGTGCAGAACCAGGAGTAAACCCTGTGCATCGCTAAGTGTGACCCAAAAAAGAAAAAAAAAAGAAAAAGGGTTTTGATAATCCGCAATGGAAACAAACCTTAAGACATGACCTTTTGGGAACAGAAAAGGCTGAGGAGATGGGAGGGGAAGAGACAATGGTGGATGTTCCTGGTACATTAAAACACATTTATATGGTCATCCATTCATCCACTTATTCATTCATAACTTTAAACAGGAAGCTATTAAAGGGCACTTTTGTTAGTCACTATGTTACTCAGTAAGTATAAAGTGGTGAAAAAAATAATTTCTGGCTTTATAAAATGTAAGAATGGGCCAAATAGGAAAATATTTTAGAGTCTATTTATATTGCTAATAATTTTAATCAACTCTAAAGTTTTTATTTGTAAATATGTGTTGAACGGCCTGAGTAGTTAGATTTTCACTGAGAAATATTTTCTGGTACCAAAACTATCTTCATAATGTTTCTGCCTCACACTTATGGGTATTCTATGAAAATAAATGCATAAGAAAAAATAACATTGAGAAAAGACACTAAAATATTGAAATCAGTTAATTTAGGAGAATAAAAATGTTTTTCATGGTTCAGCTCAATTATTGGTATTAAGTATGGTACCCTGAGCCCCACTGGGAATGATACCTGAGCATAGAGCCAGGAGTACACCTTGAATACTGCTAAACATGCCCCACCCACCAAATGCTTCTCTTCCTTTTGATTTTAAAATTCACTGAATGATCTATAATCACCATATATCATCATCCTACTAGTATGTCAATGGAGATAACTCTTGCTCCAGGTACGGGGGGGTCAAAGGGAGTCCTAGTAAAGTGGTAGGTTACCTGCCTAATATGTGGCTGACCCAAATTTGATCCCCCACACAAGATTTGGGCCCCCAAACACTGACAGGATTGATCTAAGAGCCAAGAGTAAGTTCTGAGCCCCAGTGAATGTGGCCAAAAAGAGGAAAAACAAAAAACAAAAAAATATCAATGACCCGTGCAATGTTTTTCTTATATCACAGACCACTGAGGTTGTTTCTGTTGGGGTTCATTTTGTCCAGGTGTGTGTGACACTTCCTTTTCTATCAATTGGGTTTTGTTTTGTTTTTGGTGGGGGCAGTAGATAGGGGCAGTAGGAGGGGGCTTACCAGGGATGCTTAGGGGACCATATGCAGTATTAGATTAGAGTCAGAGTTGACCACATGCAAGGCAAATGCCTTACCCCTGTGCTATCTCTCTATGCCCTACTCTTTCATCTTCAACAAATGACTTTCAAGTTTTTCCTGGGAACCCTTTCCTGTGTTAGAGAATAAAAAAAAGACTATCCCCCTAAAAAGAGCCCATATGAGTTGTGCTTAGAAGATACATATAGTCCATTTGCCTCGGTGTCTGTTGGCAGAGGTAGGTGTATTGGTCACACTTAATTGCAAGGGAAATTAGGGGATGTAGTCTGGTTGTGTGCTTAGTGCAAAGAAAAACTGTAACTGAGTTCAGTGGAGATTACTATTGTCAGAGGCAAAGGCAAAAGACATAATCAAGTCAGAAATTGATAAAGAAGTTTATTACTGCCAGTACATAATGGACACAGAAAAACTAGCTTTTCAACACTTCTGCCTTTCTGAGCTTGCTGATCAGGGACAATTTCTAGGATTCAAGGATTTTGAATGCTTGGGAAGGAAGAAGATTAGGTAGTTGTCCCTGAGTAGTTAAGCTTGTTCTGCACCTGTATGACAGTCAGACCATCTGGATCCTTGTTAATAAAATGGTGGATAAATTCCTCCCAAGGCATAGTACTATTGAGGTCTCAGTCACCAAATGTCAGCTCCTTAGGGTTGTGCATATGCTTTGTGTATGGGTTTGGGATCATCTTGGAAATATTTGGCAAAAGCTTGCAGTTCTAGAAAATTAATTATATCAAAAAATATCTGAAACAATATCTAGGCAGTCAAGTAATTTTAGAACCACAGGAGCAAATTTTAATGACAGTCCCAAGACTTCATGACTAGAGACACTTGGCTAACAAAACACATGTTGATGAACACATCCAAGATCTGCATATAAATAGCCACTTTAGCCTCATTCTCATATGCCTTACCCAGAGGCGACCATGAGACAATTCAAATCCTATTTACCACTTTACTATGCCCATCTCAAAGTTCTGTATTTTTAATGCATGCACATTAGATGTGATGTTGTGATGATGTGGTTCATTTTGACACAGCAGTTTTTGAGTTAAATAGAAAAATTATGTTACCCTGCACCTCGTACAAACACATCCACTCCATGGTAGAACAAGAAGTTGATATTCCATCTAAGAGTGATATGAGGACACACACAATAAACTCTTGATACTTGGCAATTGTCCAGTACTAGCTGTCTGGCATTCTGAGGTGTCCTGCTCTCTCTAAGAAGGCTGATCCTTAGGTGGGCTAAAAGTCTACTCTTTGGGAACTCTCATCCATTTTTCTGGCCTCCGGTTTTGCCTTCTCAGAAACTTGTTATTGTCCATATCCAAAATCATTGTTAGGGAGAAATTCCTCTATAGGATCTACAATTTTTATATAATATCATAAATGGTGGAATTAGGGGTGGTGGTGCTGAAGATTGCTTTCATTTTTAGATAGAGGGATTTTTTACTTCAAGTTTGTGTGTTGTTACTGGCAGTCATTATGCCCTAAAAGACTGGTAATTTTGCTTTTATTTTGTTCTGTGTCTCAGTAACCATACCCATAGTTTCTTTCCTAAACATAATTTTCTAACAAATGTATTTTTTATTACCACCTATGGGCTGGAGTGATAACGCTGCGGGTAGGGCATTTGCCTTGCACATGGTGACCTGAGTCCCATTCCTTCGCCCCTCTCAGAGAGCCCAGAAAGCTATATAAATTATCCTGCCCACATGGCAGAGCCTGGCAAGCTACCCGTAGCATATTTAATATGTCAAGAACAGTAACAACAAGTCTCACACTGTAGACATTACTGGTGCCCACTCGAGCAAATCAATGAGCCATGGGATGACAGTGATACAATGATACAGTGATTACCACCTATCCACAGACATGGCCTGACATGCTTCTCTCACCTCAGTGAAGCCTTTCTTGATTTGGTTTTGTTTTTATTTTGGGACTACAGCCAGTGGTGCTCAAGGCTTACTCCTGACTGTGCTCAGAAATCATTCCTGGTGATGCTCAGGGAATCATATGTAGTGCAGGGAATAAATCCTGTGTTGACCATGTGCAAAACCAGTGCCCTGTGGCTCTACTACCTCTCTGGCGACAGCCTTGCTTAAAACTATGGAGGACTAATAATATATTGATAGAAAGGCCCTACCTGTTAGTTGATGCTTGCAATAGGATTGAGTTTTATTGGGCAATTGTTGCACAAACACATTTTCATGATTATCTCTTATCATGTAAGGCCGAGAAGCCAACAGTTTTCCCAGCACTTGCAACTCCAAATTTCTGGACTTCCTAATTCCAGTTATTTTGCCTCTATACTAGTTGACTTCATCCTGAGGTGAAGCCAAACATTTTCTTTATAGCCAAACATTTATAACAAACTATACCACCATATCCATGTTACAATGTACCACTCAGTGGCACTCAGTACATTTCCACTGTTGTACAATCATTATTACCAGGCACCCCCAAATTATTTTTATCTTCTCCAACTGAAATTTTGTAATCATTACATAACTCCAGTCAGTCCCTAGGCAAGTGCCATTTCTTTAATCTGTGAATGACTATTCTGCATACCTCATAAATGTAGAATCTTAACATCTTTCTGCTTTTGTGTCTGACTTATGTGTCCCTTACTATAATGACTCCAAGTTTCATCCATTTCCATTTTATAGGAAGTTGGGACCACCTTTGAGTTAATGTGGACATGTCAGATTATCACAATGATCACTAGAACTCTTCAGTTTTAAAGATTTTATTTGTTGTTTTCATTTATGAGCCACACCCAGAGATGCTCAGTGTTTGCAGGAATCATTCCTGGCAGTGCACAGAGAACTACATGGGTAACTGGTGACCAAACCTGGGTCAGCTGCATGCAAAACAAGTGCCTTCACTTCCTGCCTGCTATACTATCTCTTCAGCCCTTACAGCTCTTTATATGTAACAGTTCAAGTTGGTATATGGTATATCTTTGTTGCCTGAAACAGAAAACTCCAGAGTTTGGTAGCACCTCTTCTTTCACACACGTCACCAACCTTTCGCCTCTACTTCTCCATTATAGTGACCAGTGCTTATATACATTCTGTCTCCCTTCTCTTTGCTTGCATCTGCTATCTGATTGGCTGCCCAACAATCAAATGATATATTCCCAACCAAAGATGGTATGGACTAACTGAAATCGCCGACCAACCTGTCACAGTGGCTTGAGAATTCTGGCCCTTAATTATTTCTGCTATATCTTGTTGTTGTTTGGCAGGAGTGGAGGGGGGGAGCGGAGGAGGAGCATACTCAGTTGTATTCAAGGCCTCCTTCAGGTTTTGTGCTCAAGGGTCACTCTTGATAGTGCTCAAGAGACCCTCTATGGTGCCAGGGGGAAAAAGCTGTGTTGATTCCTTCAAGGCATGTGCCTTTGCTTCTATACCATTTTTCCAGTCCCTCCTTTCTGGTATTTGATTGGTTTATGGGACCAGAAAATTAAATGGTGCATGAGGAACTTACTGAAGGCTTTGCTTATCCAGCCCTTCCTTCCTTATTTTTACCTTACTTGGTCTTCCCTCTTTGCTTCCTCCTTCCTCCCTCCTTTATGCTTTTCACTTGATCTGGCCCCTCCTGCCCTGTTATCTCAAGTAATAGTATGCATAAGAAAGCTCTTCCATTACAGGGAACAATATTATCTTACTGTGTTTATATGTCACATTTTATCCCTTTATCCACAGTTACCTTTTTGTCACAATAATTAGCTAAAAATAGAAACTAAAATTCAACATACTTCACCACCCTTAGTTTATGGTAACACTGCCCCTAAAACTAAAAGTTCAGTAACATGGACAGGGAGACAATTCAAAAAGGTGCAGGGAAAGAGAAAACTGCAGTCAAAATATAATAGAAAATACTCTGTGCATATTTGATGTATGAAGTGGTCAACACAAAAAGCGATTCAAGTTATTTTAGAATGTCTTCTAAGAAACAGCAGAAGTTTCACAGGTGGCACAAGTAGGCATAGTAAAGTAACATATAGTAAGTACCTGAAATGAACTGTCATAGTCCCTGAACAGCCTACAAGTTTGGTGCTCACTAACATCTTAGTCAAAAGCTCATGTCCAGTACTCCTCTATACAGCGAGACTCAGGCACCTGTCGTTAATCACTCTGACACTGTCAATACATGATTGCCAACGTCACCCTGAAGATTTTTCTTGTTTATTTTTTCTTACTTGAGGAAAATGATCATGGAGAATATCCATGGTTGCTTTTTTCGCTCTGCACCTGGAACAAGTACGTGTCATTTTCATCTACCACCCATTGGCCAGGACTCAGTCACACATCTACACCTAAACTGAAAGGAAGTTAGGAAAGGTAGTTGGGGGAGAAATAGGTTTTGATAAATGCATAGAAGTCTCCAGCATAGATAGTAAGGCTATTTATTTTTTTAATTATGTCATTGACCTTTCTGCTTTAAATTGAATCACTGTGAGATATACAGTTACAAAATTGTTCATGATTTTTCAGTCGTACAATGTTCCAGCACCCATCCCTTCAGCAGTGCACATTTCCTACCCCAATGTTTCCAGCTTCCCTCTAGTCCACAACCTCCCCACTCTGCTCCACCCCCTGAGCCTGCTTCTATGTCAGACACTTCTCTCTCTCTGTCTCTCTCTCACCCTCTTTCTCAATTTCTCTCTCACCCTTTCTCTCACCCTTTCTCTCTCTTTCTTTCTTTCTTTCTTTCTTTCTTTGTTTCTTTCTTTCTTTCTTTCTTTCCTTCCTTCCTTCCTTCCTTCCTTCCTTCCTTCCTTCTTTCTTTCTTTCTTTCTTTCTTTCTTTCTTTCTTTCTTTCTTTCTTTCTTTCTTTCTTTCTTTCTTTCTTTCTTTCTTTCTTTCTTTCTTTCTTTCTTTCTTCTTCTTTCCTCTTATCTCATTTCCTTTTAGGCATTAGGTATATGTTTTATAATCTCATGTAATCAATATAAATTTGAACTTTTCTAATATCTTTTGACCTAGGAATGCCTTGTATAGAAGTCCCTTCTTTAAATGACTATTCTCTATTAGAACTTCCAGATTCCTTCTCCCCCTTGCATCAGGGACTCCCTAGTATTTTGACTCCCACTTGGATTGGCTGATGGAGAGCACCAGCAAGAAATCAGAGACAGAGAGGAATGAAAGTGAGAGTACAAAGTTGTCTGGCTTTCTCTGACAAGAACAAATATTAGAAGTGGCTGAATTCCTTTAGTGAGGGCAAAGCTCCTATTGGGAGGCTGTCCCCTGTAGCCTTAGCTCCACTGCTTCTACTCCCCTTTCTTTAACTCTTTTCCCCTTACTGCCCAAACTTGGCCCTTTTATACCTGGAGTGATAACAGTTCTAGCGTGCTTAATAGCTCTTGCTGGCCTGCCTTAATTCTGCTCAAGCTTTTCTAATTATCTCTATTACCCCATTTAAGTGTGTCTTCTGTTTCTTTTCTGAACCCTATAAAATTTCCTATAGAAATAATCAGAATTGCCAGAAATGAACATACAATGATGTTCAGCAGAGTAATATTTGGACTAGCAAAAACTCTGAGACACAGTGTCAATAATAGAAACAGTTGTGTCTTACTACTAATTTGTGATTACAAAAAAATACACTAATATGTGAGTTTTCAATACACGGGGAGGGGCATGTTGTAGGCCATACCATCTGTGTTCAGGTCTTATTCCAGGTTCTGTTCTTAAAGATTATTCCTAGGAGTATTTGGAGAACCTTTGGAGTACAGGGAATTGGACCCAAGTTGTTTGCAAGAAAGGCAAGTGCCTTACCTGACGTATTATCTCTCTGGTTCCTAGTTTATACCACCTTTTTCTCTTATTACCAAACGCCACCTGTTTTTCAGAAAAATTCTGGTCAAGGTTTGCTTTTGACCTTCTTGTCCTACCTCCCCCATTCCCAATTACTTTTCATCAGGATGAATTACTGAGTTGGCATTGTGTATGTAAGCACATGTGTGCTATTGCAAAGGGAGAGAAAGAATTAACTTGCAATAGCCTGATTTACATTGAAAAAAAGGGAAGGAAAAAAATGTGAAGCTGTTCACAATAGCCAAAATCTAGAAACAACCCAAGTGCCCTATAACAGATGACCAGTTAAGGAAACTTTGGTACATCTACATAATGGAATACTATGCAGCTGTTAGGATCTGAGATGGAGTCATGAAATTTGCTTATAAATGAATAGACATGGAGAGTATCATGCTAATTGAAATGAGTCAGAAAGAGAGGGACAGACATAGAAGAATTACACTCATTTGTGGAGTATAGAATAACATCACATAAGGCTGACACCCAAGCACAGCAGATACAAGGGCCAGGAGGATTGGCCCATTGCCAGAAGACTTCTATATGAGCAAAGGGGAGAAGGCAGATGGAATAGAGAAAGGATCTCTAAGAAAATGATGACTGGAGGAATCAGTCGGGATAGGAGATGCGTGCCGAAAGTAGATAATGGACCAAACATGATGACCTCTCTGTGTCTGTGTTGCAAGCCATAATGCCCAAAAGTAGAGAGAGAGTATGGGTAATATTGTCTGCCAAGGAGGCAGGGGGAAGATGGAAAAGGGGATGTGTATCTGGAATATTGGTGGTGGTGAATATGCCCTGGTGGAGGGGTGGGTGTTTGATCATTGTGTGATTGTAACCCAAACATGAAAGCTCGTAACTATCTCACAGTGATTTAATAAAATTGTTTTTAAATTTTATTTTAAAAAATTGTTTAAAAAACAATTTTAAAAAATTGTTTTTAAATCTCTGCACCGCAAGAGATAGAGTGACCAGAATCCAAAGACTATCCACAGAATGGGAAAGGATATTTACACAATACCCATCAGATAAGGGGTTGATATCAATGGTATATAAAGCACTGGTTGAACTCTACAAGAAGAAAACATCCAACCCCATCAAAAAATGGGGCGAAGAAATGAACAGAAACTTTACCAAGGAAGAAATACGAATGGCCAAAAGGCACATGAAAAAGTGCTCTGCATCACTAATCATCAGAGAGATGCAGATCAAAACAACCATGAGATACCACCTCACACCACAGAGACTAGCACACATCCAAAAGAACAAAAGCAACCGCTGTTGGAGAGGATGTGGGGAGAAAGGGACCCTTCTTCACTGCTGGTGGGAATGCCGACTGGTTCAGCCCTTCTGGAAAACAATTTGGACGACTCTCAAAAAATTAGATATTGAATTCCCATTTGACCCAGCAATACCACTGCTGGGAATATATCCCAGAGAGGCAAAAAAGTACAATTGAAACAACATCTGCACATGTATGTTCATCGCAGCACTGTTTACAATAGCCAGAATCTGGAAAAAACCCGAATGCCCCAGAACGGATGACTGGTTGAGGAAACTTTGGTACATCTATACAATGGAATACTATGCAGCTGTTAGAAAAAAGGAGGTCAAGAATTTTGTAGTTAAGTGGATGGGCATGAAAAGTTTCATGCTGAGTGAAATGAGTCAGAAAGAGAGAGACAGACATAGAAAGATTGCACTCATCTATGGTATATAGAAAACAGAGTGGGAGACTAACACCCAAGAACTGTAGAAATAAGTACCAGGAGGTTGACTCCATGGCTTCGAGGCTGGCCTCACGTTCCGGGGAAAGGTCAACTCAGAGAAGCGATCACCAACTACATTGTAATCGAAGGCCATGTGGGGGAAGGGAGTTGCGGGCTGAATGAGGGCTAGAGACTGAGCACAGCGGCCACTCAACACCTTTATTGCAAACCACAACAGCTAATTAGAGAGAGAGAACAGAAGGGAATGCCTTGGGCACTGGTGAAGGGATGGGTTCCCGAACTTTGTATGAGGGAAGTATAAGCACAAAAGTGTATAAATCTGTAACTGTACCCTCACGGTGATTCTCTAATTAAAAATAAATAAATTTAAAAATTTAAAAAAAAAAAGGGGCTGGAGTGATAGCACAGCGGGTAGGGCGTTTGCCTTGCACGCGGCCGACCCGGGTTCGATCCCCGGCATCCCATATGGTCCCCCAAGCACTGCCAGGAGTAATTCCTGAGTGCAAAGCAGGAGTAACCCCTGAGTATCGCTGGGTGTGACCCAAAAAGCAAAAAATAAATAAATAAATAAATAAATAAATAAATAATGCAGATAAAAAAATAAATAATAAATAAATAAATAAATAAATAAATAAGTAAAAAGTGAAGATAATGGAAAAATGGGATAATGGGGACAAAAAAGGAGGAAAAGATGAATAGACAAAAATAATCTTACAATCTGTGATTTCTTTTTTTTAATTTTTAAGAAAATTTAAAAAAATTAAATTTAAATTTAAATTTAAAGGAAATTTTTAATTCCTTTGTTGTTTTTTGGTATCTTTATCATTGACAATATTCACTGAAACTTCTGGAGTGAGATCACTGTTTCTTTGACATTTATTTATTTATTTATTCCTCACTGTGTTCTGTGGAAAGTGACCTTCCTGCATTACTTTTTTCCATGTTTCTCGAGGTATCCCCACAGTCAAGAAAAGAAAACTGAAACAAAGAAGAGAAAACCTTACATACTATTGTCCATAGTGGCAGCTCCATTTATACTTCCACCAACAATATACAAGGGTTCTCTTTTCTCCGCATGCTCTCTAGTAGTCGTTATCTTTTGACATTTTTACAATATTCATTCTACAGGTGTGGGATAACTCATTGTGATTTTGATTTTCATTTTCCTGATAATCAGTGATATTGAGTACTTGCTTATGTATGTGTTGGACATTTGAATTTCTCTGGGAAAATGTCTATTGAAGTCCTTTGCCTATTTGCTAATATAATCGTTTGCCTTTTTGCAACTAAGTTGCTAAAATTCCATATTATTTGGGATATTAACACCTTACTAGATATTTGTGATAGCATAAATGAATCTAGAGGACATAGTGATAAATGATATAAGCTAAATACAGAAATACCAATATTTCTGGGTCTCATATGTGAAACTTAAAACCAAATAAACAACTGAAAAAATATCCACCCAACAAAAATGCTTGTAGTAATCAAGAACGTTGATAACCAGAGCCTGAAAATGCAGGGAAAACATATGTATCGAAGGGTATGTACAACCTGCTGTCCATAGTCAGTCATGGTGTGGCATTTACCTGATATTTGCTAAAATGAATCTCAAGTATTTCCATCATACACACAAAAAAATGGCAGCTCTGGGAGGTGACAAATATGTAAATTCATGTGATTGGGTTAAACATTTTGTGATGTATGCATTTATCGAAATATCTCACTTTATAATGAACATGTAAGACAGACTCAGTAAATAGCATGAAGCCACACTGGACTCAGTGAGTGAGTGAGGGGAAGAGCAAATAGGTGGGGTCTGAAGAACGGAGAGGGTCACCTTGGCTGGAGGTCACAGTAGGAAATCTGGGTTACATTGGAATATAAGTGAGTGCCACAGGATGATTTTGAGTAGGGGAACCGTTGAAAAGATTCAGAGTTCAAGTTGTTCTTTCTGTTGCCCTGAAACTCAGCAGCTGAGTAACAGGGCCCTGAGTAACAGGGCAACAACACCGCAGTGTTCATATCTCATGATTGTGGTCTGTGGCTCAGGAATCCCAGAGCAGCTTAGAGAGCTTCTCAATAACTCAAGATGTTGTCCCAGAAACCTGCGTTCCTATCAGGGCTCTTCAGGGGAACTGCTGTTCTCAGCTCTCACACATGACTCTCGGCCAACCTCAGATAAGCTTCAGCCTCTGCTTACTGACTGCAGATCTCAGTTCTTCCCTAAAAGGAAAGCTATGTGTGTGGCCCCTAGTGTGAAAGTATCAAACTGGCAGAGAGAGAGAGAGAGAGAGAGAGAGAGAGAGAGAGAGAGAGAGAAGTCAGTCTTTTACTATTTTGACTTTTAGTTTGTAGTTAGGTTTGGTTTGAGCACCCAGCATACTCCTGGCTCTGTGCTCACTAATCACACCTGGCAGTGCTCAGGGGACCATATGTAGTACCAGGGATTGAACCAGAGTTGGCTTTGTGAAGTCACAGTCTTTTTATAGCCTAAAGCAAAAATGCCATAGCATTGCTCCTGCCATAGGAGTCATTAAAGCTATTAGAGCCAGCTCCCAGCTAAGGGCATAAATCCCAAAAGGTAGGGAGCACCCACATGGACCATGCAGGAGCTACTCCCCACACAGACTGTTCCTCCAAACTCCATATGTCACAGAAGTGGAAACCATCTGAATATAAACCCACTCTCTACTGCTGATGCCAAGGTCCCTGCAGGATGGTTGTGATGACACTTCAGAGAGAGTTTAGAAAAGTGTAGGAGAAGTAAAAGCTAATTTAGCACTTTTCATTGACTTATTTGATTGCGGGTTCCTTCAAGCTCTAGTTGATTTCCATCTTTATCCTCTGTGTGTTCTTGCATTGTTTTCTCAAGTGAAAGTCTTCAGTTGGAACAGAGAGATCACAACAGGGAAGAAGCAGAGTTCCTTCCCATTCAAGCTCATGAGTGGGCTTTCTAATTAAGTGGCTACCTCCCATTAACAGAAGTTCTGATAACCCATTTCCCACAGATTTACACATTGAGCACAAATGAGGACTTTAGCGTGTTTGTGTGTTTACGAAGGACCATTGGGTGGTAAGATAGATGGTACAAAATGAGACATTTGGTTACAATCCCCTGGAAAAACAGACACTGGTGGATGGCATGGTGTTGAAACATTGTATGCATGAAACCCTATCATAACAAATTTATGTCATGGTGCCTAACATAAAATAAAATAAATAAAATACAGACCCCTTTAAGGCTGAGATCTATTAGCCTCTAAAGTCTAATTTAAGCTCAGTTCTTAAAATAATTTTGTGGGGGAAAATGCTTCTCTATTAAAGGCAAATGATTTTAAAAAATCAGTGACAAAACAGCCTCAACATTCTACCTTGCTTAAATTGAGTCATGCTACTCATGGAAAAAAAAAAAATCCCATGACACAGCTTTTGTTTCAAAATACCAAGATCTGACTTTGGACAATTTCTAATATGTTCATACATATTTTTTCCACTTGTCTTCATTTTCTGGGCCCTTGTCACACCCCAATGACTTCATTTTTAGCATCCCTTTCAATTAATACTACTTTGCTTTTATGCTTATTTTTTATCCAGTTTCTCTGAGGCAGGAAATCATTCATACTTAAGTACTACATTAGTTCAGGAATTGCCAGATACCATTTCTCCTGCTAAATTACAAGGGAGTCTCTATTACCAGCTAGAGGAATTCTTAGGTGCCAGCAGGTGGCCATAGGGAGTGTGGAAAAATGTGAACCCCTGAAATCACAGTAGTTCTACTTTACTGTTTGAGCTTAAAATTAAATAAGATTTAGTCTTTAGGGTAAATGAACTAGGAGGGAAGTGTCAGAATGGACAGCCCATTATCTGAATCTCTTGTGAATATATTAGCATTAATTAATTAATACATACATGAATATGTTTTACACTAATTTGTGTTGTTGAAATATATGTGGGCAGACCATCTGCCGAAGGGCATGTAAGAAGCATTCCCAGAATTCCCTGAGTAGTCTTGAACTAAAGAGCTCACCCCTGTGTCCTCTGCTCATGTTTGGACAAGAGATGTTTCAGCAACTCAAACAATTTGGTGAAGACTTGTTTACAGGGGAGAAGAAAAGACAGGAAAATGATGGTGTCAGCAGCTATTCTATTTAAATCAGAGGAGAATGATGCATGCTAAACGTGGGGTGCCTGCTCTATGCAGGGCATTTTATAGCTGTGACCTTATTTAACGAAGCTAGAAAGGAGAGAGAGAGCCATAGTTTACTGATTTATTTTGCCATCTCCAGCATTTGACCAAATTTTTTTTGGTGGGGAGATTTTGGACTACACCCAACAGTGCTCAGGGCTTATTCCTGACTCTAGTCAGGAATCACTCCTGAGAGGGTCTGGGAACCATGTGGGGTACCAGGGATCAAAACCCAGGTCAGCCTTACCCACTGTACTATCTCTCAGCTCTGGACACACATTTATTTTTTTACTTTATTTAAACTCAATGGTTTACAAAGTTGTTTATGATACAGTTTGTTTTGATGTTCCAACATCAATCCCACCACCTGAGTGACCTTCCCTCTACCATTGATGGACTTGACACACATTTTTATGTATTTTTTAATTTTTTTTTTAGTGAGTCACAGTGAGGGTACAGTTACAGATTCACACATTTTCGTGCTTGTTTTTCCCTCATGCAATGTTCTAGAGCCCATCCCTCCACCAGTGTCCATTCTCCACCACCAATGAACCCAGTATCCCTCCCACCTCCCGATCCCATCCCCTCCACCCCACCCCGCCTCTGTGGCTGGGCATTCCAATTTGTTCTCTCTCTCTCCTTTTGGGTGTTGTGGTTTTCAACAGGGGCATTGAGTGACCATCGTGTTCAGTCTCTAGTCTACTTTCAGCACGCATCTCCCTCCCCGTGCAGGATCTCCAATCACATTTTACTTGGTGTTCCCTTTTCTGTCTGGGATGACTTTCCACCAACATGTTGACACACATTTTTAAATGTTGTATTCTATGAGCATCCTCAAGGTAACTGAATAAGAACAATTCTACAGAGAGGAAAAGCAAGGTTTAAGAGATCTTTGTAGAGAACCATGATTTGTGTTTAGATTTGCCTCTCTCCAGAAACTCTGCTATAAACAAATACATGTCTGCTCTGACATGAAGGATCCTGAAGTTGAAAAGGCCAAGTCCTCAGCAGTTCATTCCTAGAGTAGGAGAAAGGCAAAAATAGGTGGAAGCTGGGGAGAAGAAAGAAAAGGAAATAAAGACCAGAGGAGGAGTCTCTGGATAAGCCTGAGAACAGAGAAGACAAAGAAGAAAGCGGGAAAGAAAAGAGCTTCAGGAATGCAAAGGAAAAGGAAAGCAATCACAAAGTATGGGGAAAATTGGCTGGTTTTGCAGGAGAAATAATAAAAATTAAAACATTTCCTGGAAAGGCCTGTTGCTGAATGAGAGAGAATTCAATTTTAAGAATCATCTTTTGATAATCAAAATAAGAAATAATTATAAAATGGCAAAGAAAGAAACTAGTATTTGTTCAATGTGCCCCATCCAGGTCTATGCTTGTCCAAGGGTTTGCAGAAAACTAGAAAATGACGTCACCTCCTGCTGCAGGCAGCTTCATAATCATGGGACTTGGTGGAGTAACTCCACTCAATCCCCACTCCTCTCATTTGGGAATTAACCTGCAGAAATGTGTGGAACACAAGCGATGCTTTGACTTTCTGTGGTTTTGGGCCTTAACATTTTCTCATTATTGTAAAACAACAATTATTTCTTTAGTGTGGGTCAGGGATCTGAGGCACAAAGGGATTAAATCTCAATACACATACTTGGCATGTGTATGTGTGTATGTGCATATATACGTGTAAAAATAAAAGTCATGCAGAATGTGAATCGATTAAACTAGCTTTAATTGAACTTAGTCCTATACTAAGATCCTCTCTACTTGGGGAGTTCCATTTTCTTTCTCTTCTACTTTTCAATAATCTTTTCTACTTTCCAAAAAACAAAAAATAGCTTTAATTTCAAGTTATTTTAAAACACAATAATGACAATGTAATGTATTAGCTTATGTAATTAAAAAATTGCAGAAATAGTGTGGCTATTGAGTTAGGAAGGATCAGAAGACAGGCTAAATTTTCTAGAATTCTGTAGTGTATGTTTTTTTCTGTGTACCAGCCTTGTACTCATACCTCAGTTGTAAAAGACAGAATATACCCAAAACTCCTCAGAGAATTTCTTCTATGATCATTCTCATGGCATAAGAAAAAATGTTTGCTAACAAGGACTACCAGTATGAAAATCAAATTTGAAATATGAAAACCCAGGAGAAATAATGGGTACTAGGGAAGGTATCCATATATTCATCCAGCAACTGTTGTAGATTTTTGTTATTTTTCAATCGTCTTCACTCTTTCCTTTCTCCACAGCAGGAGTGTACTTTCTTCTAGCCTTGATTCTGGACTAAAGCACGTGACCAATTCTTCCCTTGTCTTTGACCAAAGCAAGTCATGTGACCAACTCAAAGAATGTTAGCAGATACAAAGCTAGCATCAGTTAGATCTATCCTCTTGCGCCTCTGCCATCCCTGTATAAACACAAAGTGGGGAGCCCACTTGCCCAGGAAGATAACAGACAGGTAGAAGAGACCTGGACCAAATCTGAAGGCAAGGCTGGGGAAAGGTACAGTCGACATCAGACAACCCCATGCTAACCTGAACCTATGAACATGGTGAGGAAACGGAGTTCCCTACCCAGCATTAGTTGCTGGCTCAGGCAACCAGGAGCACTTGAAGTCAAGATTATTGTGTGCAAGATTATCTTAAGAGAGCACAGAGCATTGTCTCATCCTTGTTTTCTTTTCTTCTTGCCTGTAATCTTGCCTGGGTCTCAGTTGAGAATGAAGGCTGCAGCTTGAGTCCCCATTTTCAGTCTCACAAAAACATCTGATACAGTCAAGCCACACTGGAAGGTCCTTCTAAGAGACTAGCAGACCATCACAACATGCTAGCTGGTCAGCCTCGTATGGCAGCACCACACAGCCATCACTTGTAAACCTGCCAAGCGAAACCTTGCAATATTGAAATGGCTGCACCTCAAACTGTCATGTGATTTCTGCAACATAGGAATTTTAGAAACAGATGGTGAGCACAGACGACAGTGACGGTTCTACTCTGTGTATGGGGCAAAGGGGAATGAGTGAGCAAGGGGGTGAGAATTGAGCAAATTCTGGAGACGCACTGCAGAGAAAGAGGACGGCAGAGAGCTTGTCTTCTGCTGAAAATGCAACTACATGCTGCAAGAACTTAGCAAAGACATGTACCTGACAAGCAGCTGCAATAGGGAGGTTGGGGGTGGGGTGGGGGGCGGTGGAGGATGGAGGAGAGGAGGAGAAAAATAGAGAGGTGTTTGGCTTCTAAAGCAAGGAATGTTGTGTTTAAACGGTTTTGTAAAATGACAGCAGAAAAAAATAGATAGCAAAAAATTATCAGTTCACCTGAGCTTGACCTTTAGATAGGTAGGGGTAGATGTGTTTGCTTGAGGAGATACTCTGTGTCAGAGGAGTGGAAGATTGAGTGAAGGTAAGGGAACAAAATTCAGATAAATAACCACAGACAGCCCACATTTACCACACCACCAGGATCCAGCTTGGCCCAAACCCCCTTGCATTGCAGGGGTGGGGGCGATTTCTGTGGCTGTCTCAGATGGCTGCTCTCCTAATTCTATCATGAACTGTATTTCCCCTGGAGCTGGCATTTATCGCAGAATTCTGGCACAGCTCCTGAAATGTTTCATCTGCACCACTAAACTGAGGTTACTTGTAGTTCATTAATATGCAAGAGGGGCCGTGAAATCATTCCTGTTTCTGACAGGAGTTCTTATATGCCTTTCTGGAATGCTTCATTTCTGAAGTGGTCTGGCACAGAGACATTCCTTGTCTTCTTTTAAT
This sequence comes from Sorex araneus, assembly GCF_027595985.1. Taxonomy (NCBI): domain Eukaryota; kingdom Metazoa; phylum Chordata; class Mammalia; order Eulipotyphla; family Soricidae; genus Sorex; species Sorex araneus. The sequence continues at coordinate 70,687,288 of NC_073302.1, read as the reverse complement.
CAGCTCCATCTTGTCACTATGTAAAGAGTTAAAAAAAAAATGTTTTCTGAAAATCTCCAGGAAGATGCAGTGCATCTTTCTTTCTCTTCCCTCTGCTTTCTCATTTTTTTTTGTCATCCCCCACTCTCCTCCATGAACACATCAAAGTAAGCAGTGACATGCAGTGCCCTGGAGCTCTTAGCAACATGCTTTTAGGTTTGGAAAATTTCATTTTCTACCTTATGATGATTACATGAGGAAAGATGAAATGCTTGCTTTGAGGTTTATTTGAGAAAGAGATGTAATAAATGTTGTGGCTTCCCACTGAATGGAACAAATCCATGCTGGCCGTGTATATGGGGGTGAGGAGGGGGGACGATATTAGAAATTACATATGTGTGTGCATGGGCACAGCCGGTGTGACTTTGGTGGCATTTGTGGTCCTCGATGCTGAGACAAGAGACCGTAGGTGGCTTCTTTCAGAAAATGCTGAATAAAGTTTCTCATTTTATTCAGCCCTGAATGCCATTTGATTCCAAAGGAAAATGAGTTCCCACCTTGTCTAAGCTGCTGCAATCCCCTTTAAACTACTCCTCGCTCCCACCAACACGCACACACTTACACACAGAATCATAAGATGTCCACAGACTGACACAGCTTGCCATCCCCTCCACTGCAACCCTGACACACAAGTGTGATAGCTTGTTGAAGAATTAATCCAATGCCCCGCTTTCCAGAAAGTTCTTTTATCCAAACACTAGAGCCAGGCAGAGGATATTCGTGTTTCATCCTGGCTATCATGATTTTTTTTTAAAGCAATGTGTTTTGCTTTGGCCTGGGGAACTTTGCTATTAGCTGACTGGGAAATGATAAGCTCATCCTGCCTCAGAGACAGTGAGTAAGGCGAGGAAATGCACTGGCTCTGGGTTTTAGCCTTCTGAGCCTAAAGGAGGACAGGATGTTAAAAGAAAAGCAAGTCTTCACCAAGTAAGCCGGCATCCTACACACAGAAACAAGCAATCTCGGGCCCCATTCACAGCCTCGCATCACACGTGCCGCTCTTTGTTCAGCCCACAGCTGGACCACACAGGTTGGAAGAGGCGGGATTTGCACTGGCTTCGCCCATCAGCGCAGCAGGCCGTCCTTCCTGTAAAATCGGCCATCAAGCACCCTTAGGGGAAGTTCTTCAGCCTTTCTTGATCACCATAATCATTCGGGTTTAGAGCAGAATTATGAAATTTTTGCTCTCCCTGCAGAAAGAAGAGAGACCCTGATCCTTTTTCATAAATAACCTAAAACCCCAGCTAGTAGATGGTGAGTAATCTCTATTTGCTCTCCCTCTTCGGGAAAGGAGAAATCGCTTTGATTGAACGCTTACTCTGCACTTCTCTGATGGCTTCCCTGCCCTTATTCTGAATGGCTGTAGCTTGAAAGGGAGATGACTACTTGTAAATATTTTTAAATATTTAATATTTAAATAGTTTTCTCTGGTGAAGTTCCATTCTCCCTCTGAAGCAGTCATTATTATTAATCCTACTTTACTGGGGAGGAAGTTAAAGCTTCCTTAGGTCTACACAGTTGTGGAGGGAGGGAGCTGAGGTTAAAGTCCTGAGCATCTGAGCTGAACACATACTGTCAGCCCCCACACTACACTGTCTCCTGCTGTTGTGAAGTTCTTGTGCTACCCTAGTCTCCTCTTAGCCCTCTTGAGCACAATGACTGCCATTTCCGTTTGCAGATTCATTTCCTCCAGAAACTGTGAGCCCTCCAGGGTTATCTTAAGCCATCAGGCATGCTCAAAATTGTTTGTGGAGTGATGGGGCCAGAGAGATAGTATAGCAGGTAAGGTGCTTGCCATGCATGTGGCCAACCCAGGTTTGATTCCCGGCACCCCATATGATTGGTCACCCCAGCCCACCAGGAATAATTCCTAAGTGTAAAGTCAGGAGTAACCCCTGAGCACTACTGTGTGTGGCCCCCAAACAATAACAACAAAAACCCAAAATTTGTTGAGTTAATTGAAGCATTGTCCCTTTTGGAGAGCCCAGCAAGCTACCGAGAGTATCCCACCTGCACGGCACAGCCTGGCAAGCTACCCGTGGTGTATTCAATATGCCGAAAACAGTAACAAGTCTCACACTGGAGACATTACTGGTGCCCGCTCGAGCAAATCGATGAGCAACGAGATGACAGTGCTACAGTGCTACAATTGAAGCATTAATAGGTGCAGGATGTCAGAGCACTTAAAGAAGGTGGAGTAGCAAGTAAGACTCAGTGAGAAGAGAAGTGATTGTTTGGTCTGAGAACAAGAGGTGGAGAGATGCAGGGAAATAAGCTCCATTGAAATCAGAGAGAGGAGAAAGAGTGGACGCTAACTGCTTCTTGTGTGAGCCATTCTATCACCCTTACCGGGAAAGTCTGGAAAGGGACTGAACAGGGTGAGAGCACAATCACTCGAAGTGCCTGTTGCCTTCTGGGGAAGCTGAATGACAATCAAGTGACTGAGGGTGCAGAATAGGGTTTGCTCCTCACAACTATCTCACTAGGGGTTAGCTGGGCCTTCATTTCTTATTTTGCAGAGTAGAAAACTGGATTAAAGGCTCTGTGTAGTACTGTGTGCTATCAGGGTTATGCAATTGCAAAGTAGTAGCAAGCATTTTATAAACATGAAAATATGAATAACTGTTATTTTTATCAATAATAAAAAATAATGCACCACTGAGTGCCTTTTATGAACCAGGCATTATACATAATTTCATCCTGCGTATTTTTCTGCAAGCAGAGATTGTGATTCAGAGAAATTACATAACGTGCTCAAGTTTGTGCCATTAGTAAGTGGCTAAGCTGGGATTTGAATCCAGGTCAGTCTCTCTCTGAAGTCCACCCAAAGGCACATCAGGGACCCTTTGCCACTACATTCCTACTTAGTAAATGTACCCCAGAGAAACCTGCCATCATTTTGAGTCAAAAATACCTAATGTCTCCCAACTCTCAGGTGTCCTCATGGCCTGCTCTTGTTCTGACAGTTCCCAGAGGAAAGCTCTTAAGGTCCCTTAAGACCATTAAGAAACACTCAGAGAGGCCCCCTGGCCACTGGCAGCCAGCAGCAGCCATGCCCGCTGGTGTTTCAGTCCTGCAGCAGGCTGAGACAGGATGAGCAAACTGTTCCCTAGGAACCAACCCTTCCTGCTCCTCTTCCTCATAGACCTTGAAGCCAAATCCCCTTACTAATTCAGGGAAGCATCATGTGACACTGCCATCTCCAAGGCTGTCACTTGCCCATTCACTCACTACTTATTGGCAAAAGAAAAAAAAATTCTTCTGTCTGGATGCCATCAAATCTTTCTTCTTCAGTATCTCTAGCTACTCCCTTCCAAATTTAAAATTTGCTTCCATTATCGTCAAAGACGTCAATAGAAATGCGATACAAAACAAAAGAGCTTTTAAATGAATCATCTTTTGGCTTTGATCCTTACAGTCTGGAAGTCTTTAAATAAACTCTTTAAAATGAATAATAACCCTGATGCTTTAAAAAGTTAAGTTTCTGGATCTACATGTATGTAGGAATATCTCTCTCACACACAAACTTACACATGCCATGTGTAGGCATGCATATACCTGCATACCAAACTAAGTAGCAGCTACATGGAGACATCTGTCTTAAGCACACACCCAAAAGTTGAGTTTGGTTTTCTGCAGAGGAAACTTGAGCAATCACATGCTTGTTATCCAATGAATCAGGCCCTTGTTATTCTGTTATGTTCTTAAAGTAGATGAGACCTTGTAATTTTTAAACATTTATTTTTTAAATACATAAAATATTAAGTTGGAACCAGGGACATGGCTCAAGGGCAGAGATCCTGTGTAAGGCACTACCACACACGTGGAATAAGATACTTATAGCACTCTGCTATTGGTATCCCTGGTCCACAACAGAAGCAACACATGTGAACTCCAGTTCAACACAACGTGCACAAGTACCACCACTGAAAACCTCTAGCAAGTATCACAACCAAATATTTCTCTTTTCAGTCATCACAACAATAACAGCAAGAACAACAAAGGGAAAGGGATGAGAAAAAAAAAAGAAAATATTGATTTGCACCATGCAGTTATAGCAATTGAGCCTAGAACAAAAAGCTTAAGGCCCAGTCTTGGGAATGTGCTTCAAAGAAGCTTAGCCACACTTTCTAAAGACTCCAAAGCCAACCTTGTTTAATATACCCTGGAGTAAAGATTACTTAGGCTTCTACCAAAGTTTGAGAAGGGTAACTAATTTGTGGAACAAAATAGATTTTACATTATGCAGGATTCAATCAAGCAAACAGCCCACACCAGGTCATTCAATAGAGGGCATTTAATAGAGGGGACTGTTTACAAAGGCGTTAAAGGAAGCAGAGAAGCTAATAGTTAGGCAACTGGAAACTTGGAGCAGTAAGAAATCATTCTCATTTCTGGTACTAGGTGAGGAGCCCACAGTGGAGACTGCTTGCAGGTAGCAGGGACCAACAGGAGAGTGGTTTGATGGTTGCTAGACTATGAAAGAGACACAGGCAAATCCAGAGTTGATAGCAGAAGCAGAAAGACAGAAAAGAAGTGCCATTGTTCATCTCCTCTTCACAATCTCCCATCTCCCATCAGTGCCAACCACTGAACAGCCCCTAAACTAAGTCAAGGAAGCCTGGGAAACATTCCTAAGAATGTATGGATTCATAAGAATCCATGCTCTAAGTTAGAGCAGAGCTGGCGAGGGAATGTGGCCAAAGGTGAATAGATAAAAGACAGACCCCAATTTCATTTCTCAGTAATGAAGTAAGGGGACCCGGTGACATCTCAGTGGTAAAGAGCTTACCATGCAGACACAGAACCCCACTACCCCCATCCCTGAAATCCCCCCACACGCCTAGAGATCCCAACAGCACCAGTACAATAACTAAGTATGCAATTGACAGCATAGTGCAACCCGCTGTGTGCAAACACAGTTAAAGTGTACAACTCTGGGGGCTGTGCAAAGGGTAGGGCATTTGCCTTGCATGCAGGCAGCTGATTGACCAGTTTGTTCCTCAGCACTGCAGATTGGTCTCCAAAGAACGACCAGTAGTGATCACCAGGCACAACTGAGTGTATCCCTCCCTGCCAAAAAAGAGTGCAACCCCTGGCAAGTAGCACAGCCAAGTGTCCAATCCCCAGTCATAATAGTAATAAGAGCAAATGGAAAGAAAGGAATGAATGGGATGGAGGGAGTAAAATAAACATTTTTAAATTATTTGTTCTATCTTTAAAAATAAAACATTGGAAGCAGACAATAGCTCAATGAGGAAAGTAACTGCCTTGTAAGCATGAGAGAAGTGTTCAGTCCCTACATATCACCTGTGCCAAGCTGGATCCTGACAGCCGTGCAGTGTATTCTAGCATCTCTGCGATCTGAGTTCACTGCTGCTGTGAGCGTTTTCCAGATGCACTATGGTCTGGTGGGTATGAACCCTTCAACCTCCATTGAGATTCACAGTCTCAATTATTTTCTTTGTTTTGGGGGACCCACACCCTGAAGTGCTCAGTTCTTACTCCTGACTCTGTGCTCAGGTAACACTCCTGGCCGGCTTTGGAGACCATATGTGATGTAGGGGATCAAATCTGGGTCAGTCAGATGCAAGGCAAATACTCTATCCGCTGTATCCTCTCTTTGTTTTGTTTTTATTATGCAAGCATTGTGACCAAGAAGGTGGTCCTGAGTGAGCATTAAAACCGGAATGTGCACAAGCACTCAGCTGAAGGAAAAGAACCCCAGTGAGCATTAGGGCCTGAGTACAAGCACTTCAGCCAAGTGTGTGTGTGTGTGTGTGTGTGTGTGTGTGTGTGTGTGTGTGTGTGTGTGGGCCCCAATCAGCACAACAGCATCAACAGAGGGAAGGGAAGGAAAAGATAGATGCATACATATGTAGATACATAGTATTTAGCTGCACATAGATACTGGTATTTGCATGGCATAAGCATACCACTATATTTAGGCTACTCTTTGACTTGCATTGGCTTCCCTAAGGAGAAAGTGTATTGTGCTCTGGAGTTAGCAGGTGTATGAGCCAATGAAATATTTATTATATTTACTACACTTATTAGTACACTTATTTTTTTTCAGATGTCTGATCCATTGTGTTCAATGAGAAGATGTGTCACCTGAAAAGGTATCTTTTCAGGTGACACATTATATTTACTACACTTATTAGTACACTTATTTTTTTATATTTACTATAAAAAATTTTTATTATATTTACTATAATAAATTTATTATATTTAAAATTTAATTTATTATATAAATTAATTTAATTTATTGTATTAATTTAATATATTATATTATAATTTAATTTATTATATAAAAATGTATTATATTTTTATTATATTTACTACACTTATTAGTACACTTATTTTTTTTCAGATGTCTGATCCATTGTGTTCAATGAGAAGATGTGTCACCTGAAAAGGTATCTAAAGTCAGAAGGAAAACAATGTTTATATCACTTGAAAACTAATATGCTACTTAAAAATAAGCTTATCCTGGATCCAGATGGATAGTACAGTGGGTAAGGCATTGCATGTACTGTGGATAGGGACTTGCCTTGCATGCAGCCTATTCTGGTTTAATCCCTGGCATCCCAGATGGAATCCCGAACACCATCAGGAATAATTCCTGAATGCAGAACCATGAATAACCCTGAGTATCTCAGGTGTGGCCCCAAAACGAACAGACTAAAACAAAAATAAGTTTATCCTAACTCCTAACTTCACAGACACCAAATAGCCACAGGCAAATGGAAGGTGTTGATTTCATTCCATGTGAGACGCAAAATAGTTAAGGAACACAATCTCCCAAGTTAGCAAGCTTGAGTCCAGTAAACACAAATTGTACTTGGAAATTTCCTAGAAGTGGTTTAAAATAAAATATATTTAAGAGTGACTCTGGTCATGTCACTTCCTTGCTTATAAACATCTCCTGGCTCCCTTCTGTATCCAAGCTTTCCAGAAGATGAAAAACAGACTCCTTAGCTTGGCATAAGATTTAATTCCAATTTATCTGTCCAGCTCTATTTCTGCCCAAATGTACCATGTATTCCAGAAGTTTAAATTCTTACTGGTATTAGGTAGTCATTGCCAAATTTGTGCCATTTACATGTTGTTCTCTCATCGTTAGAATTCCCTCTCCTTTATCTTTCTTTGAACAAAGTTTTGCTCATCTTTCACGTCCCAGCTCAAATGTTGCTCCTCTCTGAAGCTTCACAAATGAAGCTTCATGAGTGGTCCAGGCAGTCATTCCCACACACCTTTGAGAGGAGTCCACTCACCTATGTCCCCTGCTTGATCATAGGTATTCAGGGCTGCGTTTTCTTCACCTTCAACAACTAAGAATAGGCTTAGGAAACTAAGAAGGCTCACAAAATATAAACTGAATAAATAAGGGCAGAAAAAAATAATTTTCCTACTTATCTTCATATGCTGTTAAGAAAGCACAAGATTCCCTAACATTTATGAAGAATTCCAGACATCTCAATGTAAATTACAGATATTTTCCTATGATAATTATTGATACAGTACTTTATGATACCTTATATAGTTGAGTTTGTCTATTTCATGTTGAGTATTTAAAGTAATTTACAGGGCTGGAGCAATAGCACAGTGGGTAGGGCATTCGCCTTGCACTCAACTGACCCGGGTTTGATTCTCAGCATCCCATGTGGTCCCTTGAGCACTTCCAGGAGTAATTCCTGAATGCAGAGTCAGGAGTAACCCCTGTGCATTGCCGGGTGTGAACCAAAAAACGTGTGGGGGGGAAGTAATTTACATACAGAGCTCAAAAGAATCAGAGCAGCCAACCTCCTTCAGAGTAAAATGAAGCATATTGGGCAAAAATGGTTCTCATAAAGGCAGGAGAGATGATACAGAGATAATAAATAAGATACTTGCCTTACATGCACCTGACCCGGGTTGGGTACCTGTCCCATATGATCCCCCAAGCACTGCCAGGAGCAATTCCTGAGTGCAGAATCAAGTGTAATCTCTCAGCATTGCCGAGTATGGCCCCTTCCAAAAAAATATGGTCCTTTGGGAAGATCATGGATTAATGTCTCCCATAACTAACCTAGTATTCTTTTTATTCTACTATATTGAGTATTCCTGAGGAAAAGTTTGAGTATATGAATAGTCACAAAAGAGAACATATGAAAAAATGCATAGGGAAATAATCATGCTTGATAATAAATACATGCAAATTAAGTATTTGCATCACCTTATACTGGTTAAAATTTAAAAATGATATAGTCCAAAGGTGCAGTAAAACTAGATTCTTATACACTTTTAAGAGCATTATAAATTAGCACAACCTTTTTGGAAAGCATAAGGGTATTTAGAACAAGAGTCATAATATTCATAATATTTTGGTTCTGTAGTAGAAATTTATTCTATAAAATGTTTGAGCAATATGAAAAACTAATTGTAAGAAACAGTTTGTTGAAACCCCTGCCTATGAGAAAAACCTCAGTAGCCATGAAGATGAGCTAACATTAAAGCCATGGAAAATTTTCCTGTCATTAAACATTATAATTATGCAGCCCACATATAAACATAGAAAATATATATTACAAATTGGATGCAATTGAAGTCAAAATTTCAATGATGATGGCAACTCTAAAAACATGTTCTCACAACAAAGCATTGGAAAGAAATCTTTTCGAGTTGCAATACAGAAGGATTATTGTTTTTCTGCTATTTTATCAATGTTTTTAACTTTTCTGTGACATATTTTCTTTAATAAGAAGCAGGTGGAAAGTAAACGCATCCACTAGTGTGAATTGGAAGGGACAAAGAGAAGGAATGCAACATGTGAATCCTCTGTGTTTCTGCCCCAAGCATCCGTTATTCTGCCATGGTGGAAATGGACAGGGAAGTCAAGAAGTATGTCTTCAGAGGAAAGAAATCTTTTTAAATTGTAGGAAATCGAGAAAGAGTGGAAACTTACTCATGAGAAGTTGATTACTTGATATTGCTAAGGAGAGAGGATATGATTTGATCAATGTCTCCTTAATATCTAAGAGAGAGCCTTGCTTCTTTTAAATCTCTGCTGTCTTGTCCTTAGGACAACTGTGTACCAACAGATCCCAAAGCGCCTCACTCATAAACTTTACATCTTGATTTCATGAAATACTCCTAACCACTGAATGACTGCTGCCCTATAGGCCAGATAGCTCAATGAACAGATCTCGTTATCTGAAAACTGCTGAAACAGAGGTCGTGACACTTTCGGCCCTGCTGCAGGTCCCTCCATTAGGCACCATGCTTGTTATCTCATTTAGTCAGAATAAAAAAAGAGGAGAATAGAGCAGAACTCCCATTACTATTCCAAATCTCAAACAGGAAGTACACAGAGATTCCTACACTAACCCAAGCCTTGGCATTTGGACTTCCTGCAGTTATTCTTAAAGGGGTGGAGTCAACTGGCATTCGGGACACAGCACTTCTTTTTTGCTGGACTTCCAACAGATTGAATGACATTCTTTGACCCTGACACTGGTGACTAACGGCAAGAAGTATTGTTACCCAGTGTTGTGACAACCAAAACATCCCACTCATCCCTCACTGTGGTGGGAGGGTGCCACATGCTCTTGAGAAACATGAATCAATTCCTATTTGTTCCACCAGTAAGTATTTCTCAAATTCTTCAGGTTGGCACCCTGCTAGCACAAGAGATGTTGGGTGGGGGAAGAATGACATTAGAATAGTGCCATAGAACATGACAAGGGTGCAATAGAACACTCATATATAAGCTTAGAGAGGCAAATGCACCAGTCACTTAGAACACTCAGCCCCAACTCAGTGACCTGACACCATAAAGTGACTTCAAGGAGAGTTCCAAATTTGTAGTTCAAAAACCTGTCATTCATATCCTCAATCTGAATCTTCATTATTATTCTATTTCAGGTTCCTTGCTTATTCCCACTTGAAATTAATTTTTATGAAAAATGCGAATACCATATTACAATCTGTCTTACCTGCCTTTCAGAGTGGATCCAGGAGAAAGCACTTTTTGTAATGTAACACATTTAGTCATGTAGCAGGGATTCGAGTGTGAGCCTAATTTGTGTTCTCAGCTGGGAATCAGGCATGTCCAGAAATGTCCAATGACTCAGTGGGGCAGACAGCCTACTGACATCTATTTTTAAGAAGCTGGTTTCCTTGGATTTTCATCTGAGTCCTGTGGAGAGCAAGGTTGTTTGCAGAGGTTATAGAGACTGCTGTCATAAGAGACTCTGTAAAAGGAGAAGGTTCAGGTAATGCTTCTTAGATACCCAACTACCAAAGTGAAGCTCAGAGCTGGAATCTGCACTGGGGTGGAAGTGGAGCAAGAAATCCTCTCTTAGGGCCACACAGCTGACCTGGGTTCGATCCCCAGCATCCCATGTGGTCCCCCAAGCACATCCAGGAGTAATTCCTGAATGCATGAGCCAGGAGTAACCAGTGTGCACCACTGGGTGTGACCCCAAAAGAAAAAAAAATAAACAAACAGAAATCCTCTCTTCATCTTGGCCCTAAACACCAACTTGCCTGTTCCACAAGTTCTGCCTCTGCCCTGCTTCCCCCACCACCTCCTCCCCACATGTGGAGGTCAGGTCCTGCCTTGACAGTTGTCACAGTGAGAGGACACACAAGCTTGATTGACTTCACAGGCAAGAGACACTAATCAGGAGGCCCTGGAACAAAAGATAAAGAAGCAATTGACAAGCAGTCATGGATGGGTGAAAAAAATCCCTAAGTTGATGCCTGACAAGGGTGACATTTCTTTTCCCCTTCTCCCTAAGAGTAAGAAGGCATCTCCCCGAAGCACCTGCTTCCTGCCTTTGGAATCATCCATGACAAGAAGACAGTGGCTTGGAAGCCCAGGACTATGAGAAATGTGGGTTGCGGGTTATCTTTCCCCTCTAATAGATGATGAATTAGCTCTGAGGTTGATTTAGTAGCCAAAAACCTCCCCCACTTTCTATTATGAACTTACTTTTTCTACTTTGATAGTCTGTACTTTACCAAGAGAGTAATTGCAATAGCTTCTGTCCCATAAGCTCTTCTTAAAGCATGACCTTGATATTCCACTCACAAAGTGGTGGTATCCTTGTTCCTACCACTTGAGTTTGGGTGAACCTTTGAAACTGCTTTAAATACAGAATATAGTAGGAGTGGACTTACATGACTTCTAAGTCTGGAGTCTCCAAATGCCCGTGCACTTCTACCCAGTTCTTGAAAACAAGTTTCTAGGCTCTGAGGAAGCCGATCAGCCAGTAGAGAGACTTGATCCCTAGAGAAAAAGGCTTCACTTGGGTTCAGATTCTAAATAGTTGTTAGCACTGATGCGCCAGCCACATGAGTGAAAAAAATTGGACCTTGTGATTGGTGAAAAATATCATATTTTCATGTTGCTAATACATTTTACATCTGCCCTGATGCTCACATTAAGGTCTATCTTTTAATAATAATAATAATCTTAATAATCTTTGATCCACACCATTTTGTTTGATTATAAAATAGTGTTATTTTCTTTCTCACTCCTTCTAATTTGTTCTTTAGAATTTATCTCATCAGCCAAGATTCTACTTGGTTAATTGATACTGGTCCTTCTTGACCAAAAGCTGCAGTGCTTAATGAACATAAGGCATTGTTTTCATGTGTTATACTTACCTTTCTAAATTTATCAAAAATTCAAGTGAGTTGGAATTTTTTCTTTAAAAACACCATACCCTCGGAGTAGAAAATGACCCTCTGTGTTGTGGTAAGGAGAGTAGACAGAAAGGGTTGAGACTTTTTATGATCATCTACATCTCCTGCTCCCTTCACCTCATTTTTGTGATCCCCAGAAAAATATACCCTTGTCTTATACTCATTTTTATATATAAAAAAAGTCTCCTCTCAATAATTTCCCCAATTTTAACTTTGTGAAGTAGAAGTGAAAAAAAGCATGTAAGGTCTGCTGTTACTCTAATTTCACTTATTCTCACCTCATTTCAAAATTGTGTTATTCTTCCTGCTGCATTTCCACCAGCCATTTTCTTCTGCAACCTGTAGGTTCCCTGCAGAGAGAGGACAATGGGCAAGTTAAGTGAGAGAGATGATTTACAAGGCTTTTTTCCTTTTGCTCTAATTTACAGGAAAATTGTCCTTGCATGGGAAGACACGTTTAAGCCCCATAGTACTGAAGGATTCACCATCATGGAGGAAAAAATGAATAAACAGAATATATTTGATATTTACAATACTGAATATATTTCATGGTAATATCTGTTTCTTGGTTATTAGTTTAAATGCTTTTTATTTTAAAAGATAGAATAGTTTCCTATATTTCAAAAGTACTCTAATTCTTTTGCAAGTGTTAATATGTGTATGTTTCAGTTAAGATTATGTTTTGCTACCAAAAAAATAGAAAAATAAAAGAGGTTTAGAAGCACAAAGTTCTATTCTTTCATGTAAAAGACAGTACAGTCCAGGGCTGGTAGGGCAGCACTACAAAGACATCAAGACTCAAGACATATTCTATCTTTCTATTTTGCCATTCTTAGCACATAGCTTCCATCCTCAAACTAGCTACTGGTGCGCCAGTGTCTCATCTAAGATCCTGACAATCAAAAAAGGAATAGGAAAAGGAAATCTCATACAGCATCCAGTGGTTTCACTGCCCTTTAGAAGGCTTCTCTTGAAATTCCATACAATTTCTGGCTTGCATCTCAATAGCCAAAATCTAATCACTGGATCACCTCAAGGTGCAAAGGAAGCTGGGAAAACATTAGCACCATAGCAAGCAAAGTTCCTTTCTTTCTCCAATTTCATTTAATGCTTTTTGTCTACTCTGTGTGATCTAATACCTGACTATAACTCTTTTTTTTTTATTCTGTGTTTCATGTGCAAGCAGATCCCTTTACTGAATCCTGTCTCCTAGGGCACTCACCACAGACCTATTTGGGCATACTTCACAGGTTTTGGTATAAATCTCGAACACTATGCCAACACCACCAAATAATAGGTTCTATTTCTCGAGAAAAATAAGGATATGGGATATGTAGCTAGCAATCTGATATACTATCATTAATGTATAAGAATCCACTTGTCAGATTACTCTAGTTTAATAGGATTGAATACATAATTTTTGGAGTATCTCTTCTGTTACAGCTGTAAATCAAGAACTGTGAAGAGCATGGTAAAAGTTTGTCATATGTTAATTAGCTTCTGTCAAGGACCTTACAGATTTTGTAAAGATTTCTGCTTGCTCATGGAACACAGAGAGTAGAGAAGTGAGTTATAACCAGTGCTTACATCTTGTAATGCAAATAATAAGGGAACTGGAAGGAATTGAAGTAGAAAGGGAACTCTAAGAGCTTATGAGCTACTTTTGAAAAAAAAAGATAGAAACTGCCATGGGAATTACAAAATAAGATAAATAGATGTAATGGTTAATTTTTTGTGTTAATGTGAAAGGGACTTGAGTGCCCAGATATTTGGTAAGATGATAATCTGGGAATACCTAAAAGTATGTTTCTATGGATTCAATATTTAAATCCTTAGACTAAATAAACTGACCCTTCCCAAAGTACATGAGCCTCATCCAATCATTTAAAGATTGGAATAATACTAAAAGGCTGAATATAGTTCTCTTTCTCTGTCATATCATGTCCAGGCCATGCTGTTGCTGCCTCCTCTTTGAACTTGGTCTCCAGACAGCATAGCCACCATTGTCTGTGTCATTCCTCAACCTCTCAGACTTGAACTGGACTTACACTGTCAGTGCTTCTGAATATGCATCTTGCTGACAGACCTGGAGATTTCTCAATCTCCACAAGATAGTCTTCTGGTTCTGTTTCTCTGGAGACTCCTGACTAGTACGAAAAGTCAACAAAACCCTTAGTCCACTGAGTATCTTCAAAGCCCAAGAAGAGTGGCAAGCATAAGAAGAGAGATGAGAGCTACGGCCCTATCCCTGAAGTAACTGGAAGGCTATTGTGAGAGAAAGGAGACAAGAGGGCATGATGAAACCACATGAAAGTGTTCTGACAGAAAGATGCACGGGAGCTGGGGCAACACAGGGTGGAACGATTTACTCAGGGAAAGAGTCAGCCTTACTCAGTATCACTGTGTGACAAGGGAGTGAACAGCTCAGAGAACTGGCCAACCGCGAGATAGTGTTTATGTGGAGGTATGTAGGAAAGATTTGAGCCAGGATCTTTTTCCTTTCTTTTTTTTTTTTTAAAAAAGAAACCTGCATTATGGTTTTGAGTTTGGGGCCACACCCAGAGGTGCTCAGGGCTTGGATATGTGCTCAGGGATCACTACTGGCAGGGCTCAGGGGGACTATATGTGGTGCGGGTGATTGAAGCTGGATCAAGCTCCCTACCCACTATACTATCTCTCTGTCCTGAGACTTGTGTGTTTTTAAAAACTGAAAAGAAAGTGCCAGTCTAGAGAGACATTTGAGTAATGGAGAGAAGGGGGCGGAAACAGGTGCAGGAGAAAGACCAATTCAGAATGATAAATAGTCACAAGGTATTTGGAATGGGAGGTCAGAGATAAAGGTGTCCTTGTAGTTCCTCTAGTTCAGTCATTTTAGAATCCCGGCACAGAATCTTGGGAGTAAAACTGTGCAAGGAAGAAAGACTGGATGTCTGATGTCAGGCTCTCTGACTGTGAGAGACCCTGTGTTGCATTTCACTGGCACCTGACAAATGGTGCCAGTGCCAGCCCTAACACATGGTCCCAGTGGCAAAACCCAGCAGGTTTCCTTCTCTCTTTCCATCCACTTTGCCTGGCAACCTTCTCTTTTCTCTCACACAGTGCATTCGCTTTGAACTCTTACAAACCCACTGAATTCCCTTTTATTATCTAATTGTGCAGATCACTTTTATCAATCATTTCTCACCACTCTTCCCAAAGCTAGAGTTAGGAGTGGGATGCTGAGTGCAGTCACCTGGGGTGTCCAGCACCCCCGGCAGGTCCAAAAGAGCTGAGACCTTGAATATCACAAAGAGGAAGTGGAGGGCCCTGTCACCCTTGAGCCATTTCTGTGTTACTCCCTGCAGCCTGCACAGCCTGATTGCAGCCCAGAGGTGTGTGGGAAGGCAAGAAGGGTCAGAAGGGGATTCAAAATATTCAAATGATTGTGCTCTCAGATTGGGGTGGTTTGATTTATGTGATTTGTAATAAAATGCAATAAGGGCACCATTTATTCCCAAGTCTCTACTAAGATTATTAACTTTTTCTTCTAAAGATAAACTTGATTACATTACTTATTTATACTATGTACATTGCATTAGAAAGTTTTTTTAAATGCATCAGAGTAAAGCAAATTATATTGTTTTTTTTTTCTTAAAAATTAGTGTTGTGGGGCTGGAGCGATAGCACAGCAGGTAGGGCATTTGCCTTGCATGCGGCTGACCTGGGTTGGATCTCCAGCATCCCATATGGTCCCCTGAGCACCGCCAGGAGTAATTCCTGAGTGCAGAGCCAAGAGTAACCCCTGAGCATCACCAGGTGTGAACCAAAAAAAAAAAAAAGTTAGTGTTGTTTTATCCATTGCTAACAACAGTTTGGATTATTAAAAAAGGAAGACTCTTAAATATGCAACTCACCGTCAGATCTTGGAATTGCTTGTTTACTTAGACACATTTCGTTAAACTTGACAGACAATCTAGAAATATCATCTCTACTCACTTTCAATTTCTCATTTTTATACCTGTGCTGTGTTTTTGAGGTGGGAATCTATGCCATGCCAGGAAATCAAGGTGAAGTAGCACTGTCATTCCATTGTTCATCATTTGCTTGAGTGGGCACCAGTAATGTCTCCATTGTAAGACTTTTATTGTTACTATTTTTGGCATATCGAATATGCCACAGGGTGGGGCTGGAGCAATAGCACAGTGGGGCGGGTAGGGTGTTTTTGCCTTGCAGGTGGCCAACCCAGGTTCAAATCCCAGCATACCATATGGTCCCCCAAGCACTGCCAGGAGTAATTCCTTAGTGCATGAGCCAGGAGTGATGCCAGTACAATGCTGGGTGTGACCCAAAAAGAAAAAAAAAGAATATGCCATAGGGAGCTTGCCAGGCTCTGCTGTTCAGGCAGGATACTCTTGGTAGCTTGCTAGGCTCTCCAAGAGGGACGGAGGAATCAAACCCAGGTTGGCCACATGCAAGGCAAATGCCCTACCTGCTGTGCTATCACTACAGGAACTATATGGCTGTATAGAGAAGCCCAATGCTAAATTTGCCTTCTCCCATTTGGGGTCTGGGTTCCTGCCATTTACCATTTGGGGCCTGGGGATTTGTCTTTTACCATTTGGGATCTGGGGTTACATAATTAGATAGTAACTCAAATATTGGTTTATTAATTTTTAAATACAATGACTGATCAATTTAGCATTTGTCGGTGGGAATCAAACACTGTGCTAAGCACTTTACTGTGCTATTACATTTAATCTTGACAAAAGTTTGATGAAATAGGCTATTTTCATATTGCAAATAAGGTGAAAAATTACCCAAAGTTTTTCAAAAAATTGACTAAGGATCCAACCTCCTCATTGTCCCACACTGATTTTTGGGTACTCTATTTTATTTCTAGTAACAGAACCTACAGGGTGTGTGAGTCTATAAGATGGAGGTTTATTTCTAGTAACAGAACTTATAGGTTATGTGGGTCTATATCGATAGAGGAGTTGAACAGCCAGGGCAATAGCACACAGTGGGGCTCTTACTTTGTATGCAGCCAGCGCCTGAGTTTGATTCCTGGTAACCCATAGATCCCCTTAGCCCTCAGTGCAGAGCCAAGAGTAAGCCCTGAGCCCTGCAGGGTGTGGCACCAAACAAACAGAAACAAAAATTCAAGGAGTGGAGTTTAGAGGAAATTTCTCATCAGCAGAAGGCAAAAGCATTAAGTTTAATGGTTCTGCTTTTTCCCTACCCCAGTTCAGTCTTGCTGGAGAAACTGGAGGGGTACTGGCCCCACTCTTCTCTGAAAGATTCAGCCTGTGGGTAGACTGGCACAAGGGGTCCTGAGGTTGAACTTAATTATGCCTTCCTGGTACAAAGTGATTTATTCATGTGGCATGCTTCCCAATTCCTTTACCTTTCACTAAGTGTATATATATTATCTTGTTCAAACCTCCCAACAACCCTGGTGAAAATGAGGTTTAGAGACTTTAAGTGATAGACTCAAGGCAGCCAGGCAATTCTGAGGAGTGCAAGGGGAATTTGACTGCAAACTCACCATGTCTATGTTATTTATCATCATCACCATCATCATCACCATCATCCCATTGGTCATCGAATTTCTCGAGCCATCTCAGTAATGTCTCCATTTGTTCCTGCTCTGAGAGTTTAGAAGCCTCTCTCTACTCGTCCTTCCATTATTATATTATATTATATTAATTATATAATGTCTAATATAATTAGTAATATATAATACTATAATATATAATATAATTAATTATAATACTTAGATAAAATGATTTCTCCCTGAGTGCTTCAGTGAAACATGAACTCAGTAAGAAATGAGTGTCTTTCTGTGATCCTGGCATCCTCTGGTTCAGATGCCTTCATAGAAGCCCATCCTGGGTCATCTATAGCATGACATGGACTTTGCAACTTGTCCTGAGCCTAAATTTTCTGGTTACATCTCTCATCACAGTCCTAATCATGCTGCCTTCATTTAAACAACTAAGAGCAGCTACCCTTAGAGAATATAATGACCCAGAGCTGGAGAGATAGTACAGGGGTAAGGCACTTACCTTTCATGTGGCTGATGCAGGCTTGATCCTTGGCATCACATACGGTCCCACAAGCCCATGGGAGAAAGCCCTGAGTACATCTATGTGTGATCCCAAAACAAACAAACATAAAAATAAAACACAGAGAGAGAGAGAAAGGGTGAGAGAGAGAAATAGAGAGAGTGTATGTGTGTGAAAGAGAGAGTGAGAGCGAGTGAGAGAGAGAGAAAGAGGATATAATATCCCTTTCTTCACCCAGGTCATTTATTCTTCATAGAACTCCTCTTGACCCCTGCCCCATTCTCTCCCTAGAGAACACAATTACCCTTTCAAACCCTGTACCTGCATTAATCTTTCTGAAAAGTGGTGCCATAATTTCTATGGCACCAAAAATTATAATGTGTCACTATCTAAATGCAGAGCACATTCTACCATAATTGTTTATTCCTATATCTTCCTATTAGAATGGTATTTTCAGAAGATGCAACAATCCCATTCATTTTCATGCTTACCACTTACCTATATTTATCCTGTCCATAGAAGATGCCTACAAACAATTTTTTTTATTTCCCTTATTTTTCAATGTAATGTTGAATTTCCAGTACGTGTCAAGACTCTTATCAGAATGATTTGACTGGTAACAGTACATTCAATCCTCACAACAAAGTAAAAGTTTAGTTTTATTATTTTTTCCTACCATTAAAGTGGTGGTACTGTATATAACACAACTTTCAAAAGGTAGAGCGGCTTCTCCTAGGTCTCCCACTTAGTAAATATAAAACCCAAACCTAAAACCCAAACCAGGCATAGAGGCTCCAGAGTTCATGGTTTTGGCAACTCCCACCATGACTCTTGTGAGTTAATTAAATATTTATTAAATGAGAATGAATATGCCACTCAATGTTGTCAGTGTTTGATGTTTGTTTTATCTGGTCCTATAACTTGAAAAGGAGAAAATTGTGAAACTTCAACAGCACAGTTTCAAATCTCCCTTTCACCAAAATTGAAAACTGTAACCAGAAACATCTACTGAAAGACACTGCCTTACAGACACTTCTCCATGTTCTCTTTAGAGAGATGCCCTTTTAAAGTGCATTATTGGGCTGCACTATATCTTCACTATAATTTGCTTTTCTTTTCATTCCTTCAAAGGCCATGTATAAATCTCCTCAAAACTATAATTTATTTTGGTTTGTGGACCACACCCAGCAATGCTCAGGATTTACTCCTGGCCCTGTGCTCAGAGCTTACTCCTGGCAGGACTTGGGGTACTAAAAGGGGTGCCAGTGATCAAACCCAGGTAGGCTGTATACACTGTGATTTCACTCCAGCCTCATCAAATTTATAATTTGATGTAGAATCACTGGTAGACTACTTCCCTCTGGTGTCATAAAGGTAGTTCTTAGACTAGACAAGAAGAAAGTGAAAAGCACATCCTCTGGCATCCTTAGAAAGATGGCTAAGTATGGAAAATAGGTAATTTCCTTAAAGTGTCTTCCTTCAGATGTGAGCAAAGGATGGGGCACAATTTTTTGTTCCTAATATTTAACAACAAAGAGTGTGATTTCGACTGATTCTCCATAGGAACTATGTACCACTACTGAGCAGAATTAAAGAGTAAGTTAGTGCAAAATTTTCTTTCTTCTTTTAAGTCTACAAGATCCCCCTAGGGGATTCTTTTATTTTTAAAGGAAATCTTATTTTTATTTATTGATTGATTTTTGGTTTGGGGATCACACCCAGCAATGCTCAAGGTTCACTCCTGGTTCTGCACATAGGGATCATTGCTAGCAGGGATTGGGGGATCATATGAGAAGCTGGGGATCAAATCCAGGTTAGTTGTGTACAAGTGACCTCCCTGCTATATTATCACTCTACCTACCTCTGGAACATTCTTTGCCCATGTCAATAAATATTTGAGCACATATAGGGAGATAATTGTCTAGGGGGGAAAAGTTGAAGCTACCTTAAGGAATTTTAAATCTGCTATAGAAAGTCATTCTAGTCCAGACTTAACTTATAACTCATTAAGGATAAAGCAAAGTTTTCATTTTAAGGAAAAAAATGTTGTGGTTAATGGGAAATGTTTTATGGATAGAGAGTCCTTTCAGTATTCCATGATTGAAAGAAAATGAGTTTACTAATCTCATTAATTTTCATAATTTCTTATCATCTAGTTTAGTACCTAGTAGAATAATGACCATTACAAAGAGGAGTCTAATTCTGAAGTAAATTTAAATGTGAGGGGGAGGAATCAAGTGTTTAACATGTTTAATCTAATTCATAGAACCCTAAAAGGCTGAAATTATTGTGCAATTGAAGAAGCTAAGACTCAATAGTCTTAAGTAATTTGTCCAAGTTACAAAGTTCCTAATTGTCAGAAGCAGGATTGAAACTAGGTCTATCTTTTTATGGCCTTGACTTTTCTATTTTACCATGCTGCCTTTAAAAAAAATCATATATGAAAGGCATATAAGTGATTGATGTTCTTCTTCCTCAAGGCCATGAAAGGAATGTACAAACAGCACAGTCGTTTTCTGTAGTGAAATCTTTTAATTATGACCCAAATCACAGCACTGCAGTGATAAGCTGATTGTGAGCTCACCTGAAGTCAAAGCACTTCACAGCAAGTTCAGTAGCAACAATTCATCCCTTTTTTCTATTAGCAAATAGAGAACCCCAGGAAAGTATGTTTTATCCAACTTAGACCAACATGTTATGGAGTGAGACATTTATAACATTGCCAGTAGGAGACAGGAAAAAGAAAAGGTACAGTTTGTGACTTATTATCTTTAAAAGTTCATTGAGGATCTGTTGTTATTACCTTTGTAGAATAAAGTAAATCACTTTTGAGAACTGTTTTAGGCAATATTTGCAGGAGTATAAAGGTCCTGAATGAGCAGGTTAGCAAGATGTGTGGCTGTAAGCATCAGTGTAGCTCAATGGACTCAGAATCCATTGCTGTGCAAATGAAGAGTCCAAGTGATGCTCATAATTCACTAATGCTGCTTTTCATAAGTAATGAGGCAACTCATCTCACTTGATTTCTAAGGTAGATGAAGATTTCTATTACTAATTTCAATGATTTATTTTCCCTTTGTCATCTTTAAATCTTTGAACAATTATCCAGACCTACTAAATACTTTGGAATCATTTGCCCCAAAGTATTCTAAACCTTTTCTCTTTTAAGATACTCTGCCAAATTAGTCAACAGCATTATAGAACTTCAGTTTATTGTAAATTTTTGACTACATGAGACATATCTGAGACATAATGGGTTATATATATACTATGCATAGCTGTGGGTATGTAAAATATACATGATATATACATATAAGGTAAGAAAATCTTGAAAACTACCTGGAATTGAGCAAAGTCTTCCTTACATCTACCCACATTCTTGATAGAGAAAAATGTGCTTAAAATTCTAAGTAAAAAATATTTTCAGGGGCTGGAGTGATAGCAAAGCGGGTAGAGCATTTGCCTTGCACACGGCCAACCCAGGTTTGATTCTCAGCATCCCATATGGTCCCCTGAGCACCACTAGGAGTAATTCCTGAGTGCAGAGCCAGGAGTAACCTCTGTGTATCACTGGGTGAGACCCAAAAATCATATATATATATATATATTTCAGTACTGAGAGGAAGTTGAAGACCTCCAGAACCTAGCCACAGCCGTGCTCAAGGCCACTCTCCACACATTTGGACAAGCCTCACACATGAAGGAATCGGCAGAAGAACCCAGGTATGCAAGACCTGGGGCCGAGATCTCCAAGGCTGCTCGGTTTGGGACTGGTCCTCTTTCACCCAGATTGCCTATTTTCCAGTACCTAGGCAGTCACGCCCAGAATCTGCCCCTGACACCATGAAATCCCATCAACGGTCAACATCCAGAGACTTTAAAACCAAGCTCCCAGAAGAGAGGAATGCAGAGTCTCTTGCCCCCTTGCCTGGCTGTTTTCACCGGGGTCCCTTGGAGGGGGCAGGTTGACTTTCCCTCCCTGCCCCAAGCAAAGCCCCGGAAGTTGAAGACTGCCCCATTTTTCAGTAGCTAGGCGGTCACACCCAGAAACTGCCCCTGGTGCCATGTAATCCCAGCAATGGCCAACACCCAGAGACTATAAAACCAAGCTCCCAGAAGTACATTTAATAGCCTCGTTCTCCCTCTTGGAGAACCTAGCAAGTTACCAAGAGTTTACTGCCCACATGGGGAAGAGCCTGGCAACCTCCCTGTGGCATATTCATATGCCAAATATAGTAACAATGATGGGTCTCATTCCCCCTGGCCCTGAAGAGCCTCTAATGTGGCACCATTGGGAAGGACAAGTAAAGAGGCTGCTAAAGTCTCAGGGCTATGATGAATGGAGACATTACTGGGCCCTCTCTAGCAAATCGATGATCAACGGGATGACAGTAAATACAGTGATACTGAGAGGAAGAAGACCCAAGGAAAGTGGGGAAAAAGGAAGAGGTTCTAAAAGAAACATGTATTTGCAAGAGATTCAATAAAACAGCTTTAATTAAATTCAATATTCCACCTGTCACTCTTGCCAACAGTATGTCCTATCTTGAATAATTCCTCTGTAACAACATGACAGGCAACCTATGTTGATGCAAAAAAAATATCACTGGAACTGTGGAATATGTTGCTTTATTTCTTCCACATTTGCTGGACCTTGGTATTATTACCCTTGCTTGTCTCAATACTCCTATTTCTGTGCAATAAAAATAGAGGCATGAACAAAGCATAAAAATAATTGTTCTTCAAGATGAATAGTTAATTTTTTGATTATGCATATTTGTCACCTAGATGAGTATAACTTCTCACTCTTGGAAATGAACTGTTTATTCACTTGTAAAGTTTTATAACTGAAAAATAATTATATCCTATAAATTTAATAAGAAAAAAGCACACTAAGTCATGTATTAGGATAAAATTCCTAATACATAACTGAAGGAAACATGGCATACTGCATTGATTCATTAAGGGAAATGGAAGAGACAGTGGCTTATGTGACAACGTAAATATCCAGAGATAAATGTTGAATGATCATGAAAATTATTCAGATTCGCCTTGAAAAAAATTTAGTGGCTAACTATTGGATTCTGTCTTTAGTAAGTGATATAGATAGCTGATAAATTTATTCATTTAGAAAAGAGTGGGGTGGAAAACAGAGTCTCTGTGTTCAGTAAGGTACTTGTAAGTCTGAAAGACAAGAGAGAGATGCAATGATAACTTCACAGTTCCATGGAGCATTGCCACGTTACTATAGTTTCATCTCAGCAAAGGGCACTCTCAGCACCCAACGAGTGTGTTATTTAATCCCTTGGTAAAATCAGGAGTGAAACAGCTGTGCTGAGGCTGCGTTAGCAGCAGATCTGACCGTGCTTGTGGCCAATCGTGCCTCTTCGAGCTGGAATGAGGTAAACACCAGGACAGTCTGGATGTGGTTTATTCCTTCCCATCTGTCCCTCGAGAGCAGGTCTCAGTGTCAGTAAACCCTGAGCAACTCCACCATGTAAGGAGGCTATGTACAGAACTGAGCTAGGGGTCAAATGGAACAAGAATTTTGGAACAGTCTGTCTTCATGTGAGATATTCACCACAACATTTTTCTTGGAAATAGCTGGTCTCTAGCTGTGGCCCTGAACAACTACAAGCTCTGAGAATAATGTGGGTATTTATTTGAGGCTGGCTGCTGGCACTCATCATCTTTGTAATTACTGCATTTCTCATCACCTCTATTTCCATAGGCCAAGCATAAAGAGAGCAGGGAAGCAACTACCTATATGCACTTCTATTTACTTGGGTTTATAGCTATCGTACAGGACTGATTAATACTCCCTCCTCCATGACACTGAGGCAGTAGCATTCTAATACCATCTTTATTATTGTTCGGCAGATCCCATACTACTGCATACAGAAATAGTGTAAATCATGGAACTAGTGTTTGAGGTCCATAAAACGCAAGGTTATGAATATTTCATTACTATACATTTTCTTTCCCTGTCTATTCTGCATCACCCAAAATGTTGTTTGTCTATTTATTGCCTCACAGTTCACCAAGAATACGTAATTCTTAATATAAGGTTTGGACCAAATCACCAATCCCAGTATAGTGGCCTGAGTCACACTTGAAAGTACTGATAGATCGTGGTTGGGTTTTTTTTTTGCTTTGCTTCAGTTCTGTTTGTTAGTTTGGGGAACACACCCAGAAGTGCTCGAGGCTTATTCCTGGCTCTGTGTTCAAGGGTCACTCCTAGTAGGCTCAGGGACCACATGAGCTACCAGGGTTTGAACTTGGGTTGGCCACATGAAAAGCAAGCACAATGCAAACCCTACCCATTGAACAATCTCTCTGACCTTTTTTTCCTTTTATATCCCTTTTCACAGCCAAAGACTTGACTTCTAGATGACCTCACTAATGGAAATTCTGGGTCCTTTGTCCTAATCATGTTGATTTGTAAGCCCCACAAATTGACTCCCACACTTTTCTTTCTGTGAGCTACAGCTCGGTATTTGAACATATTTTCTCAACACCCCGTGTATCCATCTTTGACTGAAGTAAGCAGTTAGGCTTTAGCTGCAGATCTTGGCAGTGAAAGACACTGTCCAAGTGCAATTAGCATCCCTCCCTGCGTTGGAACAAATGATTTGTATGAATCAGCTGGTCCTGTGCAAGCTACAGCCATTATCACCTGCTTCTGAATTTTCCTTTAACCACCAAATTCATATTAGTAAATAGTCAGAGGAATTCAATCTGAGCAAAATCAGAGCCCGAGTTCCTGCATTAAGGTGCTAACTTTTCTTCTGTTATAGGGCAGAGTAGATATTAATATAACGCTTTGATACAGGCTGCAAAATATATAAAATGTCATAATTATATCTGCAATTCAGCAACGAAACAATTTTCCCCCTTTCTTCACTGTCATCAGCATAATAGCAGCCTATGGGATTTGTATTTTCTGGCTGTGAGCCCTTTTATGGGCTGGAGGAAAAAAATCCGAGCAGGTTAGTTTCACAGCTCTGAGAGGGCCTCATGGCAAAAATTTTGCTTTCAATGTTATTGTGTCTCTCTCTCTAGCTTGTAGCCCACTCTCTTTGGGTGGAGAGGTATCAGTGCTGACAAAGCATCACTTAGGTTTTTCTGACAAACCTCAAGTCCCTCCTTGCTTCCCCCATAATCTGGATAGGAAAATAATTACCTAGTCCTCAGGAGCATGCTATGTTATCTCTGGGAAAGGGGCTAGAAAGAGGGGAAAAGTCAGAAGGAGGCATGTCTCTGGGGATTCTCTTGAAGACTTAAAAGAACATAGGAAAGATGCATTCGGAATGAATCTTCACAGCCCGTTTATTTTGCTAGCCAAGACAAATATCACAGCTCCCATCTAACATTTGAAAAGCAGGGCCAAATAAAATGATGGATTAATAAGTCCAAGGACAGAATAATAGAAGGAAAATATATTACAGAGAATGATGCCCCTGTCAATCTAAAGGGAAAAGGAAAAAAACTGAAAGGGAAGTGGGGGAAGGAGAGTACAGCATAGCAACCTTAAGTATAAAAACCTCCTGTAGTTATGCTAATATTAATTAATGTTACTCAAGACCCCTATGGTACTATTGCTTCAGAAGCAGGTATCTCCAGCCCATTTGAGATTCTTTTTGTTATAGCCTACACTATGGGTATCGTGAATTGAACATCAGGCTAACTGTTCTCTCTATAATTATTGGTAATAATATTCTGAGCACATTTATATCCCCCATCATCATCTGTGATGAGGCTAATCCAGTACTTTCTGCATGAACTGCCATAATACCCAAAGCAGCAGGACAGAATATTATCAGGCATGCATTTACCGATAGAAAACCTAATGCAACAGAGTTTATTTCTATAAAAGAGGCATGGGATAGAATTTGTCAGAATCAACCATTCAGACAGATAGACACCTGTAAGACTCTCCAAGCCAGCTCACTCAAGCGACCATCACTCAGTCTTCAGTCAGGTCAACTAGTCTTTAGTCAAGAAGCAGCTCTTCACTCATATGTGGAACATAAAGAAATAAAGGAAGCAATAAGACAGTCCCCAACAAGACAAACTGAGCAACAACACCAGGACGAACCATGGCAGCAATGGGGACATGGAGGAGGGCTAAACGAGGTGGTAGGGATTGAAAGAGGATCTTGGGACAGTGGTTGTGGATTACTGATGCCTTGGTGTTGGGATGGTAAAGTACCATTGCAAAGAATAAAACAATAATATAAAAAACTACTGTAAATCATGTTACCAATACTTAAGTAGGAAGAGCGAACCCAGAGAAATAGTATAGGGATTCAGATGTTTGTCTTGCATGCAGCCTATGCCAGATCAATCCCTAATACTACATAGTCTGCCAAGTACAGAGTCACAAGTAATCTAAGAGCACTGTCATGTGTGGCCCCAAAACAAAACAAAAAAAAACAGCTCTTTAGGGAGAGGCAAATTAGTAATCTGCACTCTGTTGTAGCCAACAACACAGGAGATGGAGTCACACCAACCATTCTAGGACTCTGTTGCATATGTGGTAAAGGTAAAATATAACTTTATAACTTTTATGTTAAAGAAAATTTTCTATGACTCAAGAAGATTTTAAAATCTGTAAACATTCCAGAGATGAACAGTTTATTAATTGCATTTTAAAACTAAATTGACAGACCAATAGTCTTCATCACTGTCACTGTCATCCCATTGTTCATTGATTTGTTTGAGTGGGCACCAGTAACGTCTCTCAATGTGAGACTTATTGTTACTGTTTTTGGCATATCCAATATGCCACAAGTAGCTTGCCAGGCTCTGCCGTGCAGGCACGATACTCTCGGTAGCTTGCCGGGCTCTCCAAGAGGGGCAGAGGAATCAAACATGGGTCGGCTGCATGAAAGGCAAGCGCCCTACCAATGTGCTACCAGTAGTCTTACAAACAACAAATAATTGTTTAGCTAGAATTACGTAGGATGTCCTATAAAAAGGAATTAATAGAAAGAGAAGTCTTGAAGTAACTAAAAAGAACTCAATTGTAAGCTAGAAAAACTATTATACATTTTAACCCTTCTTGAACTCTAAGATTATAATAAGGAGATCATAGTTGTACTTGCATTTAAGGAAAAAAATAATGCAGCACGTGAAAATTCAGATTTATAAACCATATCAATTAATGAGTGATTATTCACACTATAAAAGGATTTATCGCTTTACAAATGGATTCCCTGCAGGGTTCCATTTTAATAACTGAGCTCTCTCAGTGTTAAGAATCACTGCCAATTAAAAGTCAATCAGAAGTGAAGATAAAGTGTCTCTGAAATTAAAACATATGTCATTGGGAAATCATCAGAAGAGCCACAAAAACTCACATTTCATACAAACTTATAGGAACAGATTTTTTTCCTCTGCAAGTCTTTATTGAGCACCTACTACAAACTCATTATTCCTAAAGAGTCACTACTGATGTTAGTTCAAGAAAAATAGTCCTTACTGTTGGATTATAATGCTATAATCCGCTTGTAGCAGTAAGGTATTAGCATTTGGGGTTGGCAAGGGTAGGGTGAGTAGACAATTCCAGAAGGTGATCTTGCACACTGTTAATTTCCATTCATTCAGTGCCAAGGAAACTTCCCTGCCATCTTATAATCGCATGATGAAATGCAGTTCCCCAACATCTTATGTACCATCTATTAACTTTATTCTACTTGGGAACCTTTTACTACTCAGTCAGCTTGGCTCTTCAGGTGGTGCAGAGCACATCTTAGAGGCTATGGAATCTCTTGCCCGCACGCCTGGCTGGTGCCCCTCGGAGGGGATGGGCTCCAGCTTCCCTTCCCACCCCGAGCAGAGCTCCCGGCAGCCAAAGACCACCAGAACCTAGCTACAGCCATGCTCGAGGCCCCTCTCCACACGTTCGGACAGGCTTCATGCATGAACCCAGGTGTGTGTAATCCCATCAACGGCCAACATCCAGAGAGAGACTTAAAAGCAAGTTCCCAGAAGCGATATCATGTAGCCTACTTCTCCCTCTAGGAGAAACTGGCAATCTTCTGAGAGTTTCCTCCCCACATGGGACAGCCTTGCAAGCTTCCCATGGTGTATTCATATGCTAAATCCAGTAACAAGCTGGATCTCATTCCCCTGACCCTGAAAGAGGCCCCAGAGCAACATCTGCAACATCGTTGGGAGGGCCGAGTTGAAATAGACTTCTAAGATCTCAGGGAAAGGACGAAAATGAGAGGTTACTGAACCCACCCGAGAAATCGGTGATTAACGGGATTTCGTGATCGTTATCATGATGGAATTAAACTCTTGTTTAGGAAAAAAGAGAAAACTAGAAAAAGTAAGGTAAAGAGGAAGAGGGGGGTAGTGAGGGGGGAGAGAGAGAGAGGGAGGGAGTGAGGGAGGGAGGTAGCAAGTTTCCTAATCACTGCATCTTGGAGCTTCCCATTAAATAAATCTTTTTGGAAGAAGTCAGAGCACTCAATGTCTACTCAACTTTTTTCTGCCACAAATTCTCTACATTTTTAACTTTTCCTTTATATCATTTCTCTTCATTTTCAGGAAAGGAGATTCCCACTCTTTCAGACTCAGCTTTTATCAGTTGCTTGCACTCTTTCCCCAGGGGCTTTGCTTTTTCCAATGGTAGGGTTTCAGAATAGAAAAGAAGGTAAGTGGGGAAATTTTTCCACTGTTTCAAAGGACTCCTGGAAAAAAGTTTCAAACAAAGTTTGGAAAATCCTCCATTGGGGCATAAGTAAGGAAGAGGATTCAGAGATGCTGATGGGAAGTTTGATGGGGTAGAAACAAGATGTATAAAGGAAACATTTCTTCTCACTCATGGTTCTGCTAGTGTTCAGCTGAGACTGCAGGGAACTTCCACTAAGCCACTCTGCACATTTTCTTGATGGACTTCAGCAGTAGTCTAAGAATGTGAGAAAAGAAAGCCTCTTGGAAGTCATCCACTATTGATGAAGAATTAAATGTGGGATTAGGATATGATGGCAAACACATAATTGAGATAGCTGGCCATGAGGTCATCCATATTAGAGATGTAAAGTGACACAACAGGTGATCATCAGCCCCAAACTGGAATGCTTCAAGGAGCCAGAGGCATCTGGCATGCTCACTCCATTGTGAGAGAGTGGAAGGGGAAAAGGCAGATTCCAAGGGGAGGGGAAGTCTCAGAGTTCAAACATGCAGCAGTTCTGTGTCATTGTGTTGTCTGTGATATGGCCAGCTGGAGTGGTAGAAACGGAGTGGGAATGAAGTTATTAAGAAAAATATTAAAACCCCTGGGAAAAAAACGGTATAGAAAGAGAAAATGAGACAGGTGCTGAAGTCATTTTGTAAAGTAAGTGGAAGTGAATTTGAAGAGAATGACTCAAATTTCCATTAAAATGCCTCTGGGACAAAAGATTACAAGAAGATATGCAACAATTCTCAACTGTCTTCATATTAGAATAATGCACTTGGGAAATCTAAAATAAGGTGTCATTTACTTACCAAATTTATATTGATGTCATTATTATTCAATCGATAGGTAGCTATTCTGGATAGATGTTCATAGTATAAACAATGTGATTAGCAACCCTGCGTTAGACTCTGTACTCAGCACTGTCTTTGCAAAGAGAAATAAACAAATACCAGCAAAGGTATTTACAGCCCAGGAAAGTAAAAAGAAGTGCTAACCTAGGAATATGCTCATAAGAATTTAAGGCCTAATCCAGTCTTTAGAATCAAGAAGTCTTTCTAGATGAAGAAACATCTGAATTTATATTTAAAGTATAATTTTGAATTAAAGAACTCTGAGGAAATAAATGATGTATGTAGCAAAGGGAACAAAAGAAGCTCAGAAGGAAACCATGCAAACAGAAGGAATTGAAGGTTGGGATGTGATAGGAAGTTGGTCTGAGTGGAAGGGAATGGCAGTACTGAATAAGTAAAGACTTCTTAAATTACTCTTAGGGACTATTTTATCCTTTGAGTATAGGAACCTATTGAAATGTTTTTACACTTGGAGGAATGGCATGATCAGATGTGCATTTTAGAAAGTTTATTCTCAATGCTATTTAGAGAGTGCATTAGCATGAAGGGGGCTGGCCTGGATCTATAACGACCAGTCCACTAGATAATTACACCTGTGTGGGAGAGTGAACTCTGGAAGCTAATACTCAAAAACTTCTGGTGCTGCAAAAGATAAATGAAGTGGCACAGATCTCAGATATTTGAGCTATTGGTTTTAGAGAGGGGACAAGAAGGATGATGATACTGGTTTAGACACTTCAAGTTTGAGATGCATTCAGCATCTGTAATAGACAAGAGATGTGGCCAGCCAGCAGAGGGGAAGTCAGGTTTAGTGAGGAGTCTGGGTTGGTGACAGGGATGTAGATGTTCATTCAGTAACAGAAGCCTTGGGAGGCCCTGGGAAGGAAGAGGATCCACCATAAACAGTGTGAAGAAGGTGTGGCAGGAATCCTGAGGTGCTCTGTATGATGATCATTGCAATCATTGAGGCAGAAAATTATGCAATCAAGCAATGCTCTAAAGGATCACAGCCCTGGAGGTATAAGGATGCAGGTGTTTTATAGATGTTACAGAAGTGATCCCATACACTCCATTTGTAAAATCCCTGAATGTCCTTAATTATAATAAATTCTTGGTTGAGTCAAGTGCTATGTTGGCTGAGATGAAATCAGAAATATCCACAAACAGAAGACCCTGTTAGTTACTAGCAGAATTCACAGTTAATAACTGTAGGTGTCAACAGATAAGATTTTTCTCCAACACACAGCCATTTAGAACACAGGGATAAAATTGTATAGTGTAATCAAGGTACAAGCTGTAAACAGATGAACAATTTTTTTAGCAAAACAATAAAAATTGACCCCAATATTTCTTAGTCTAACACAAAAATTTACTCTTTCTCATGTCCTTTATTTCGACTAAAGTCTGGTCCTCTTTATCTTCACCATGACCCTGAGGGAGAGCCTTGTACTCTGGGAAAAATATATATATATATGGCTCTACTCTATTTTCAGCAAAGACACCATTTACAAAGCTCCTGAAATTAAGATGGCTGAATCTCTCTCCATTGATTTCCACCCAGAACCTCTTGAACAATTCTTTTCTTTTTGAATTATGTTCTGCCTAGAGAAGTGATCTCCCATTCTCAAATCTGACCAAATTGGGCTGCCTTTCTGGTTGAAAATTAACTTTGTGACTTCTTGTCCCTCTTTGAACCAATTCACCTTAATATTCTGCTGGAAGGCACTGTACAACCAACCTTCTCTGTTCTGTCATCAAACCTCTACTCTCAGCAATCAAAACCCATGCCTCACAAAATACTTAAAGCTTAAAGTTGGTACTTTAAAAAAAAACTTACCTCTTCATTTGGTAGTTACTTAGGCTTTCAGTTGACTCATCTATACAATGGAAATTGCACATACTTATAGTAGTATTTGGCACATGCTTTTGACTTAGTACCATTCAACCATTTTTCTCATTAGTGGGAAGTTAAAGTAGAAGCTCCCAGATCCTCTGGCTTTGGAATGAAAAGACGCTACTTACTCACACAGTCACTGCCGTCTCATTTGAAATTGCCTCTTTCCCCAAGGTAAGAGACTTCAATGGGAGAGAATAAATAGAAGTAACTTGTCATGTGATAAAAATTTGTGTAACTATTACTTTGGGGTGGGAGAAGATTCTCAAGCAGTTCTGGGAGCATGCAGGACTCCTAAAAATGTTACTTCTTTGAAGTTTTCTTTGAAAATAAAACCTTGCCTCATGTTATCACCAGGAAAATTGACAGTAATTACATGCACACTAACTGGAGCTATAAAAGATATCCTAATAGGACATTTAACATGATCTTGCCACACAACTGCCTTTGATAACTGATATTTGAAGACTACTTAAAAATTCTTTGGGGCTGGAGTGATAGCACAGCGGGTAGGGTGTTTGCCTTGCATGCTGCCGACCCGGGTTCTAATCCCAGCATCCCATATGGTCCCCTGAGCCCCGCCAGGGGTAATTCCTGAGTGAAGAGCCAGGAGTAACCCCTGTGCATCGTCGGGTGTGACCCAAAAACCAAAAAAAAAAAAAAATTCTTTTAGTTTAGTTGCATTCTCAAAAACCTCCATGGCAGAATCCTGAATACTAACCCCTAGCAAGAACTATCTCTGATTTATTTAATAATTAAGGATTAATCTAAGAAGCATTCTGTGAGACCTAATCTACCTCCATTATGCCATTTCCTTCAAAGCATTTGTCCTATTTTAGGCTATTTTTAATTTTAATTTTTGGTTTAGGCTTATATCCAAATGTTGTCAGGGTTTCCTTCTGGCTCCTTTTTCAGGAGACACTTCTGGCAGTGCTCAGGGATCATATGTGATGCCAATGATCACACCTGGGTTGGCTGTATGCCTTAGAGAGCAAAGCATGTTATCCCCTGCACTTTTTCTCTAGCTCATAAAACATTTTTGGAATAAAGATTTTGGTTCTTAATGAATTAACATACTGACTCACAAATCTTTGTGAGAAACAACTAAACCAACCTTATAACTTATTGCTCATTCTAAAAAAATTACTTCTAAGTTAACAGGGAGATATTTTAATTTGTTGAGATTTTACTCTAATCTAAACTTAAACTTAATCCACAAATGGTAGAATATCTTCATTTGTCAGTTCCAGTGATGCAAAGCTGAAGGAGGCACCATGTCTTTGTGTTTCAAAGTGGGATCTTACAAATCTGGAAAGAAGGGGCATATGTGGGAGTGGCTGAAGCCAAGTCCTACCAACTCTCAAGAGTTGATTGTTAAACTTTCAGGAATTCAGTTGCCTATAAACAGTCACTATTAAGATTAAGTTAAGTCAACTTGGTGGATTACCATATTTTATTTTGTGCTTACTTTTGAAGTTACTATCATCTCTTGTACCTGTGTGATCTGAATACGATACTGTGGTGTGTTCCTGTGCATTTTTGTCCAGCTCTATCTTCAGTAACATTATGTGTACAGTTCAGGATTCCAGATGATGAGACTGTGTGCACCATGGAAGTAGACACAGGCTATAAACTAGACACTCCCAGTAATCACACCTTCCTGGAGAGTCCATTAGACATTTACCAACATAGCACAGAACACCTGTTTTGTAAATGGAAAGTAAAATTCTCAACTTTGTTCAATTTTCTTATAATTTGTTAAAAATTATCAAATAATATGTTTTAAAGGGTTGAGAACCATGGCTCTGATCCTGCTTTACCTATCAATTGAATTTATTCGTTAAGTTTTATTTATTATTAAGTTTTGTTAGCACAGCAGAGCCTAGCAAGCTATCCGTGGTGTACTCGATATGCCAAAAACAGTAACAACGATGGTCCTCATTCCCCTGATCCTGAAAGAGCCCCCAGTATGCCATCGGGCTACACTAGCACGTGACAGGGACGAATGAAGACGTTACTGGTGCCCGCTCGAGCAAATCGATGAACAACGGGATGACAGTGATACAGTGATACAGTGAAGTTTTATTCATTAGTGTTGCCACCATTAATACAAGTATGCAAACATTTATATTTTATATCTTCCCTTACCAGCTCTACTCTACCAAAAACTTCTGAATGTGTAAATTTTTTCCAAGGTCTCTAATACTTACACGCCTAGTTATTCATATGCTCCTGTAAAAAACGCTAAACCAAGAATAGTGGGTTTTTTTTGTCAAATGTTAGTTTCTCAAAAAAAATTAAAAATGCAACTTACATTTAAATTCAAATGTTTTACCAGCTCATCCATTACACATTTTCTTGGATGCAAATGAAGTATGCTACCTTTTTACTCTACGTTTTTGATTCATGATGACCTCATTAACTGCCAAACAAATTAATCCTAATTATAACCTTTTGAAACATTACTGCAGTAATAGGATATGGGAAAGTCTTGCTGAATTAATCTCTCCTTAATATATTTTGTCACTTATGAGATTGCCAAAGTGGTTTGTTATTTGAAATTCTCTTATAAAGCAACTGGACAGAGCAAAAGAAGATAGAACAATATATATGTGACCAACTCACACTTGGGAGGATATATGTTTGTGCTGAGAGGTGGGAGCTTTGTGAACCTGCCAAACAAGCCAGGCGGCCCCTCCATTGGGCCATTTGTATGATGAGCTCAGGAGCTTCCCAGGAAAGGCAACTGTCTCATCGGAAAGGAAGAGAGAACCAAGCACAAGCTCAGTCAGGAACAGAGCCAGGAAGAGGTGATTATGAATACATCAGAGCATCTGTCACTTGGACAAGCTCCTGGTCTAGTATTCTACTCTGTGTCTGAGTCAGGAGCAAGGGGGGATAATACAGGTAAAAAATGATAGAGCTGCTCATGAGATTTATTCTGAGGTTTTAGAGCACATGGTATATAGCTTTGCAAACCCCCAAGTGTAATAAAATGCTAAATCGAAGGAAAGCGTCCTTCCCATATCACAACATAATTCCAAACAGCTGTGGCATCTCGTGGCTACTTGGGTGTTGGTGATAGAGGAACAATGGGAAACTGCCAAAATAGCAGCTGGGTTCATCAGAGGCTGTAGTCTCACTGGTAAGGCCACTGCAATGGGATAGCATATCAACATCTAGTGGAAGCAATAGATGTAGATATCAGACCAGGTCTAAGCACAGGATGATTGTCACTGTCACTGTCACCCCGTTGCTCATGGATTTGCTCGAGCAGGCATCAGTAACGTCTCCATTGTGAGACTTGTTTGTTACTGTTTTTGGCATGTTGAATACGTCACAGGTAGCTTGCCAGGCTCTGAAGTGCAGGCGAGATACTCTTGGTAGCTTATTGGGCTCTCTAAGAGGGGCGAATCAGAGAGGGGCGGAGGAATCGAACCCGGGTCGGCCACATGCAAGGAAAACGCCCTACCACTGTGCTATCACTCCAACCCAGGATGATTGTAGGACTTAAAAAAAACATTTTCTTTTCTTAACAAAGTTGTTTACAATAGGGTTTCGGGCATATAGTGCTCACATCTCTAATCTCACCACCCTGTGACCCCAAGTTCCCTTCTACCTCAGACCCTGACTCCTTGCAGACACATTTTTAAGCTTAATTAAAATGGGTCCCATGTTTTCAGCTCCAGAACTTTACCCATGCATTGGTGGTATAGAGGTGGGCATAGCTGCTTTGCAGTACTTTAGTCGTCATTGCTCCACAAGAAGTTTTGATGTAGGATTAATAGGTCTCCAGGTAAATTTGCCATAAAAGAATAAAGAAGGGAGAATCCAAGAGGAACATTTAAAAAGACATCAAGAAACATGAAAATTTAATTAAAAAATCAAAAGAAAAATACAAAAAGATGCTAATATAATCATATTGCAAAGAATAAAAAAGTTTGTATAGATTTTTAAATGTGTGTATAGCCGGGGAGAAAATTTAAGGGGCTGGAATGCATGTTTTGCATGCAGGAGGCCCGGTTTCAATCACAAGCAACATATGGTCCCCTGAGTCAGGAGGCTAGCCCCCAGCATAGCTAAGTATGGCCCCAAAACAAAACAAAAAAAAAAAGGAAAAAATATGTGTCCATTTATGGCAGTACTGTGCAAAGAACAGCTTTTGTCTCACAAATTGTACTGGTCTCAAGGTCTTTCACTATTTGCACTATTAGTATTATAGGTTTGTTTGTATTTTTCAATGATCAAACTCACCCGAAGTGTGAAATGAAATATGAGCATAAGTTCACATGCCACTGCACATGCTAACACATCCGTTTCCAAAGTTTCTTTCGTAGGGCAATGATACAAAAATATCAACTGTCTGTTCTTTTTTCTTCTATGGCAAAATTTCCTTATTGCCAATTTGTTTTACTGTGCAAAGTATGCTGCATCATGAATTGCTTTGAGGTGATTTACTGCAAAACTGTGTTACAAGACACAGGACACAGCAAATAGTATGAGAACAGAAACAAAGAAATGAGGGGACTTGTATAAGCCTAGAGTTTTGCATTAGAATTGGATGACAACAGCTTCTAAACAAGAATTACTTGTTTTTCTGTTGTGTTGGGAGAGTCCTGGTATGGATACAACAGTGCAAAGCTAAGCATATATTCTTATAGTGACAGTCAAACTTCTTGTCAGTTAGTGCTGTGGAGCTACAGATCAATCACCATGGGCTGTGCTGGTCATTCGGTTACTTCCTTAAAGAAGACAAAAGCCATTTTGTTAGCTTTAGTGAAATTTCTAGAAATATGTGAAAACATTCACCATTCTAGTTGTAATATCATCGAGTTGCATGCATTCTGGGTTGAATTCCCAGAGTGCGGATCTCTTCAATGGAGAGTTTGGGCATCACCTTGGTATTGGAATGATAAACATTACAAAGGAACATGGAGATGATCTGTATTCTCGGTGAACTGGCGAAAATGTTGAAAATGTTGAAAGGACTGAGTTTATGGAAACTTTAGACTGGCTCCAGAGAATTTAACTAGGAGGGAGAATTAAGCCACCCCTACCAGCACCTGTCAGCTAAGCACAAACAGTATCTTGAACAAATTACCAAAACAATAGTCTCTCAATGTGTGAAGTTGCAAGGAGACATCATTTGCATGCTGACAGTCCCTTACTGGTAGCACAGCTTGGCAAATAGAGAACAGCCACCACTCACCACTACCACCACCCCCATGCCCCCTGCCCCAACACACACACACACACACACACACACACACACACACACACACAACCTCCACCACCGCCACCACTCCAATCTTTTGGTGCATTTGTGCATTGCAGAAAATGCACAGCCCTTTAGGGGCAGCCCCTTTGGACATAATGTTCTGGAAGCATGGGAGTTTATCGAATGAAGCCCACATTAAGAAACAGACTAAATCTGGGAGGATGTGCTCCTGGAGGTATGAGCTAGAGGCTTTGCTTGAGCTAAAACATAAATGCGTGGCTGGCACAGTAGCCCAGGGAATTAGTCCTTCCATCTGGCCAGAGATTATATGCATTGCATTGCTTTGCAGCCCCAAATAGCTGCTAGTCATAAAGGACACAGAAGGCCCCCAGGAGAAGATTTTAGAACCAGGAAGTGTCATATCCATGCAGGGGGCGAAGGGAGAGGAGGTCGGGAAGGAAGCACTGCAGACTTGGAAGAGATACTGGAATTGATGGGGTCAGTGCCTCACAGGAGGGGCTAAAATTTTGCTGGAATCTTGCTTGCCATAAGTTGCTGCAGGAATCTTTGCAAGTGTCATTCCTGTGCATTGCCAGGCTGCACTGCAACAGTGACCCTGTCAGGGAAACCTTAAAATACATGAAGACTTTGATGATGATGACATAGATATGCAGAGAGTAGCAAATTGAAAGTTATGTCTGCTGTGGCAGATTACCCTTGTCTGGGCATACAGAAAAATGGGAATAAATGTGCTTATCAATTTTTATTTGGTTGCTTCCAAAGACAAATCTATTTAGGGGAATGGAACTGCATGCTACTTGGTAGAGGAAAAGAATAGCTCTGAAAACAGAGAAGTCATCCTCATTACATTTCAGCTCTGCCCAGAACCTCATGGGTTCCTGTGAGTTGAAGGCTGAGGAGCTTAAGAAAGTTGGTTGCACTGTTGATAGGACCTGTAGGGACAGTCACCAAACTAAGACAATGGTCCCGTTTAGCTGGACTTTTTAATTCTCTTAAAGGACAAAGTTTTATCACAATGTGACAAAAGAAAACATTCTCCCATATATTGGAGAAATCCTTTGGACCTCTTGAGAATGGTGGAGAAGGGACCATTTGGTGTATTTTAGGTGTTGATGCTATTTCAAGGTAGTGAAAAGAGTCAACTGAGCAGCAGTGATCCTAGGCCTTGAGACTCAGTGGGGTCTGCACATAGAATAGAACCCATCAAAGCAGGCTGGGGCTGAAGGAGAAGGATAATTATAGAACCACATGGGAAATATGGATTCATTTACGAGCATGTGTGAACCAGCCCATGGTATGTATGTGAAAAGACAGTATGGACCTTGTTGAGACCTGGGATTCAGTATTCACCATAAGAACTGGAAATTCCAAAGTGGAAATTCTCCTAAAGTCCACTTTCTGAGGAAAGGAAGGTGTTCTTTGACGATGAGGAGAACAAGTAAAAACCGTGACTACATGTAATCAGAAATACTCTTCTATATCTGGAAGTGCTTGACTTGCTTGCTTCCAAATTATACCAAAATCTAAAAATAAGAGTGCAAGGAAATCGCTGCCCTGCTCCCAGCCAGACCCCACTGCTTGGATGAGCCTCATCCAGAAATTACTTTGTTGAAACACTCAGGTATGTGGGTTTTGTGATTGAAATCTCTAGCTTTCACAGGATCAGGGATAGGCAACTTTCCACCCCCATCTCCCTGTACCTCCAGAAGTCCAGCAGTCACACATATGCCCCAAAGCTGCCAACTAGTTAAGAATTTGACCCAGTAATACCACCTCTGGGAATATACTCTGGGGGCCCAAAAACACAGAGCAGAAACACAATCTCCACTCCTGTGTTCATTGCAGCACTATTCACCATAGCCAGACTATGGATACAACCTGAGTGGCCAAGAATAGACAAATGGATAAATAAACTATCACCCATCTACACAATGGAATACTATGCAGCTATCAGGAAAAATGAAGTCATGAAATTTGCTTATAAATCGATGGACACGAAGAGTATCATGCTAAATGAAATGAGTCAGAAGGAGAGAATCATATACAGAATGACTCCATTCATTTGTGGTGTATATATATATATATATACACACATATGTATATATGTGTATGTATATGACTAATATCCACGGCCAGGGGAAAACAGGCATTAGGAGGATGGGTCAATGGGGGCTGAGGGTCCATAAGATAGAGAAGAATCCAGTGTGACAAAAATAGCTAGTAATGAACATGCTGGAAAAGATCTAGGGTTAAAAATAAGTGGGGGCTGGAGCGATAGCACAGCGGGTAGGGTGTTTGCTTTGCATGCGGTCGACCCGGGTTCGATTCCTAGCATCCCATATGGTCCCCTGAGC
Source organism: Sorex araneus (assembly GCF_027595985.1). Classification (NCBI taxonomy): domain Eukaryota; kingdom Metazoa; phylum Chordata; class Mammalia; order Eulipotyphla; family Soricidae; genus Sorex; species Sorex araneus. The sequence goes on along the minus strand of NC_073302.1, from coordinate 70,648,483 downwards.
ACCACCAGGAGTGATTCCTGAGTGCATGAGTCAGAAGTAACTCCTGTGCATCGCTGGGTGTGACCCAAAAAGCAAAAAAAAATAATAAGTGAAGGAATATTTTCTTTCTTTCTCTCTTTCTTTCTTTCTTTCTTTCTTTCTTTCTTTCTTTCTTTCTTTCTTTCTTTCTTTCTTTCTTTTTCTTTCTTTCTTTTTTCTTTCTTTCTTTTTTTCTTCCTTTTTTTTCTTCTCTTTCTTTCTTTCTTTCTTTCTTTCTTTCTTTCTTTCTTTCTTTCTTTCTTTCTTTCTTTCTTTCTTTCTTTCTTTCTTTCTTTCTCTCTTTCTTTCTTTCTTTCTTCACTTTTTGGGTCACACCTGGAGATGCACAGGGGTTGCTCCTGGCTCTTCACTTAGGAATTACTCCTCGAAGTGCTCGGGGGACCATATGGAATGCTGGAAATCGAACCCAGGTCAGCCATGTGCAAGGCAAATGTCCTACCCACTGTACTATCGCTCCAGCCTGAAGGTTATTTTTGATAACCTTTCAGTATCAATATTGCAAACCACAATGCCCAAAAGAGGAGAGAGAGAGAGAAAGAGAAAGAGAGAGAGAAGAAAGCACCTGCCATAGAGGTGGCAGGGTGGGGGGTGATGGGAGGGCACTGGGGACACTGGTGCTGGGAAATGTACACTGGTGGAGGGATGGATGTTGGAATACTGTATGACTGAAATCCAATCATGAACAGCTTTGTAAGGGTATTGAATCTCACAGTGATTCAATAAAAAAGTTTTAAAAAGAAAAGAAAAGAAAAGAAAGAATTTTACTCCAGCTCTGTCACCCTGTTAGAAATTTTGGACACCCTAGAGTACGTGGACACAATTTCAGCCACATGACATCTCAAACTCTATACCACTGATAAACCAGGAGTAGCAAACCAGATTGGATGGGATATAATGTAGAAGGTAACCAATCTTGATTAACAAAATGTAAGCACAGTAGCTTAACTTGTAACAACATCACATTTTAGTAATCTCTTACACAAGGGCTTAAGGGCTCCGTGTTGAGATACAACAATCTTCACTAACTTTCTTCTAAGGAAACCTATTCTGATAATCCATTTATCAATTTATTTATAACAAGCAATGTAAAATAAATTATTGAGGACCTCCTATGAGGGCAAGGGTGGTTGGGAAAATTGGAAATAATGGTGGTGGGAAGGTGCAATGGTGGTGGGATTGGTATTGGAATATTGAATGTCTGTAACTAAATTGATGACTTAATAAAGTTATTAATAATAATAAAGAAAAAAAGTTAGGCCAATGTCAGGAATACAAGTGCATGCTTTCTTGCTTACTCTGCTCAGGCTTCACTCATCAAAGGCTTCTCTGTCTTTTAAACATGCCACATTTTCTCTCTCCTCAGGATGGCTCTGTGCTCTTCTCTCTCTCTGGGATATTTTCTCTCTCAGCTTGAAAAGTTGGTTCCCTTTTGTCATTCAGATCTCAGCTCAATGCCTCTTCTGGGAAGAGGCTTTTTTTTTCTGAGGACACAATTTTTTTTGGACTATATTGTCATGCACATATTTTTTAATCCTGCCAATGATAGAACAAATACTAAATTACACAATACTACAAATGTTGTCAGCCCATAAAATACAAACACTGCATAAAGAACAAAAACTAACTCTGATACCAACAATAAACATATGTCTGTATGTGGCTTGCTTAATCTGAGCCTGAGAGGAGGCATTCTTAAATGGAGACAACTATAGAGGAATGGCTTTTGGGTACACTCTCTTCTTGACTCTGGAGTAGCCTCCTGGCAAGAAAGATGCCAATAGGCCGGAGCTCGTACCTGATAGAGGCAGTAATGGTAACAGGGGTTAAGCCAGCTGAGAAGAAAAAAGGCAACAGACAGCACTTCAAACTTATATGCAACTCTCTCTGAGTTGTCTTCCAAAACTGTTTAACTCAAATGCGTGTTTTTTCATATGAAGTAATTCATTGGCTTCTATGTCACTCGTTAAGTTGATTAACATGATTGGCTAACACAATCCATTTAATGTCCTGATGACTGACTAAGCCCACTGATAAGTGGTTTTATACTCTAGGGACAAGAGGATCCTGTCTCATTCTCACAAGAGTATGTAAGGCTCATGGTGAAATCAAATGCCAAGGAAAGCTCAGAGTACTGAGGGTGGGTATTTCTTACAGCTATAACCAGCAGTGTCACACCTCTGCTATTCTGAATCTGATGAACAGGATTTAGATGCCAAAAGGGACTCCGAGGCGAGCCAAGGTGAACTTGGTCCTGGACTCCCTGGACCCAGACAGCAACTGTCTGGCCAACTCCTTATTTTTCTCTTGGAGCTGCAGGATCTTTTCCCCCACAGTTCTTTCTCACACACAAGCCTCTGTATTACAACATCTTTCTCCTGTCCTACCCATAAATTCGGTCACAATCTTGATCTTCAAGTAATGGATTCCAGTGTACATCCAGGAGAAAATATGGTTTCTTCCAGACAGGTTTACCCCAATTCCTGCAGCCAAGAAAAAGATTAGCATGACCTAAGGGTTCCCCAGAGCTATTGAATGCCTCCACCAAGTCCGTTCTCTGTTTGGGGTTGACAGAGCCATCGATGGTGGCATAAATTAGTCCCTGTCTCTTAAGATGAAGCACTATGACTTTCCCATGCTGGTCCACTAAGTGATGATGACACTTTTTTGGGACCCTGAATGTCTTCGAATTGCCCTCCAATTCAGCGAACAGAGATGAAATCTTGGTGCTCACTCTTGCATCTTCTAAACACGACATGGCAGGGATGGAGGTTCGACAGGCCTATATGGCACTGCCGGTTTCTCTGGCAGCCGACTACAGGGCAGACATCTGCCCCAGAGAATGCTGAGTCTGGAGCGCCTGACCCTGCAGAGACTTGGGAGGCACCCGTAGGGAGGCTCAGAGGCAGTCTCATAGAAGTTACTCTGCTGCCTGGTACTGGAGTGTTACTCATCTCGTGAGTGTCTTGCTCTGGGGGGAGGGCGAGAACTCTGAGCGTGACCTTCACCCCCTATATTTGCTCACACAACTTCTAGCCCTTGTCTGGAAGAGACTTGGACGTTCACCGAGAACTATGTCCTCTTTTTCTGCCTCAGCTGCACCATGAAGTAAAGATCTGGGGTCTAGATCTCTCACCTTCACCACACTTGGGGCCAGAGACAGTCTTTGCTGCATGCTCTGAGCAGGGAGGCTTGGGTCCTCCTCCTGCGAGTCTGACGTCTCACCAGAGTAAGGGGTTCCCCACATCAGGGACTCCGAGGCCACCTCGTCTCCTTGCTGTGACTACTTACTGCTGGGGCCAGCCGCTTGTGGCTCCCGGGGACAGTCCGGCAGCTGGTGTCCAGCACGATGGGCCTTGCTGAGCCTGGATGTGATCCTTCCATTACTGACTGACTATTCTCATGTTATTTCTTTGGAAAGGATGCAAAAAACTTTGTTAGATCACTACCACGGCCCCCTGTGATACAATTTTTTTCAGCCCATCTCTCTCTCACGCTCACTCTTTCATGTTGTGCAGTTTTATGCTTTTAAGGACACTTATCATTAGTTGAAATTATCTTGTTAGATTTTTTTATTTTTATAGTTGCTTGTCTATTGCCTATCTTCAACAAAAGGAGAGTCTCTGCCGAACCCAGAGTGTGTGTCCATCTTAGTCTCAGCTGTCATCCCTAGCAGAGCAATGCCTGGCACATAGTAAATGCGCCTTAGAAATCTATTAAATCAATTTGCTTTGAATATTCACTATTAATTTCTCTGCAGTTCAAGGACTTCTTTCCTACAGAGCAACATAGAAATTAGTGTTTCTGGGGACTGTGAAGTTACTCTGAAGGGCTAGTAGTGCATATTTACATACAGGAGATCCTCGTTCTCGCCCCAACATCATGTGGTCCCTGAGCACCACTGGATACAACCCCCAAGCATCACTGTGGGTATGACACACAAAAAAATGATGCCAGAGCAATAGGACAGTTGGTAGGGCACAGCTGCCTTGTACACAGCCAGCCTGAGTTTGATCCCTCTCACCCCATATAGTCTCCTGAGCCTTCCAGGAATAATCCTGGCCATATAGTCTCCTGAGCCTTCCAGGAATAATCCTGGCCATATAGTCTCCTGAGCCTTCCAGGAATAATCCTTGAGCCCAGAGACAGGAGCAAGCCCTGATCACAGCTGGGTGTGGCCCAAAAACAAACCAAAAGAACTGTCAGTTCAATTGATTAAATGGTAGCTATAGACTCTTTAGCTCATTCATCTTCCAGGTACATGAGAACCAGTAGAACTTTTACCTTAAACATGAAATATAATTTTGGTTTGTTTATGAAAGTGTTGACAGTTTATTTTCAAATTTATGTCTATAGCATGTTTCTGCACTAACACTTTGCTTATATCAGTACTTTTACATTTATTCTGCTAGAACATCAGATGTTGCTACTTCTCTAAGTTTACCTCTTCTAACCCAGTGCTGTTGAAACAACACATCACTAATGAGAATTTGTCATCTATCAACATATATAGGATAAACTTTCACTCCATTAGCAACACTGGGCCAATCTGATTCTCAAATTTGTGCCCGCCTTAAGAATATTTGAAACTGAAAGAGCATGTTTCAGACAATGTCACGTGTCTCTCGTGGTTTAGTTCACTTTGCTTATCCTCTCGAATTGTGTTCTAACATTTTTATAAGGCCTTTGAAATGGCTAGTTTGAAATCAACTAAGCTTCTGAGACATCGTCACTGGAAAAGTGTTGTTGTTGTTGTTGTTGTTGTTGTTGTTTTGCCATCATATGGATTACCCCCTGCAGTGGGCTGGACCTGGCAGGTGCTTAGGCAAAGACATACTCAGGCTGTACCAAAGCCACATCTAGGCATCCTGAGGCGAGGAATGAGACTCAGGGCAGTGATGTGGTAGGCAAGTGCTCTGCTGTTCGTGTTATCTCCCTCAGCCCCTTCACAGGAAATCTTTAAGAATAAAACAGATGACTCCTTGTGTCAGAAGAGAAGTCACAACATTTATAACCTAAAGATAAAAACCGATTCTCCCCTGCTAATATACTCGAACAAGGTGATATTTCTGCCTTGGGATAATAATTAGTCCTCCAAATGCTGCCCAATTTTGCCTTAAACTAAATTATCCTCAGAGGATGGGAAAGACTATATTAATCAATACTGAGGATTTTCCGTAATCCACACCCCCCACACCCAATAGGAATATAGCAGAGTAACTACTTAATTTTGAAGAAATGTTTAAGACAAAAACATGAACACTGTTGGGGGGAGGGGCGGGGGGCCTATTTCCTGATGTGTTTGGCACTTTGAAAATCATTGCTGTTTTCCCTTTTTTATGTAAATTGTCCCCTAGTAACTAGCATGGGGTATTTCTGAAATTCGTTTACTGCCATTTTGCTGCATTGTCCAACAGATTGTTTCTAGTACCTTCTGATGTGTGGCAGCTGTGTTTTAACAATTCCAAGTGTACCATATGAAAGTAATCAAAGACATTAACACACTAGTGTCTGCAGTTCTGGAGGTATTTCCTGAATGGGGTACTGCTGGGCCATGCAAAGTTGTATATAAATTACTTTTTTTTCCCCTGCAGTATGCTAAAGTGTTCTCTAGTAAGTAGATCATCACATGTATATGTTTGTGGATCCCTACCTCCATGAATATAAGTTTCTACATAAAATGAGCAGATTAAAATCTGCATTCAAGAGCCATTTTTACAGAGCATTGGATACATAACATTAATCTGTGCAAAGTGATCTCTCAGGTCCCCAAAGGAGGAAATAGTTAAAGTTTAGTGTTTTTTTTTGATAAAGTATACCCTGGGTAAATAGTAACGGCTAACTACATAACATCCTAATGTAAGCAGTTATTGGAAAATGTTTCACATACAGTATTTTATTATAGTAAGATTGCACTGTACTTAAAGTAAATATCCTTGGATCCCCTCCAAATCTGAAAGAATATAGTTAGGTTACAGAATCTGCTCATTCAGCAATTATGTCTTATGATAAATTAGAATTTGGAAAAAAGGGGTATTTTTTTTATCATAAAAGGTGGTGAGAGGCATGGTAACTGAAGTAGCTGAAGAAAGTACATTTTCAAAGTACTATTGTTAATAAAGAAAATAGGTTCTGAGATCTTGAAAGGAGGTATAATAATATGCACATTTTATTACCTCACTTATTGCCAAATCACATATATTATAGAAACAAGAGATTCGGGAATGAAGCTTAAAAATTAAGGCTCCAGATGTGGCAGACACCATCACAAGTCATATTTAAAAATTTAAGTCTAGCTTATTACATATCCAATTTCACCATACTTTTGCAATGTTTATCAAAATGTACAAACTCTTTCATTACTTGACTGTCTATTCCAACATTTCAGTGGTCATATATGTTATTGATAGGTATAAATGTAGAGGTAGAAAAACACCTAATGTTCCATTTTAATGTGCCAACTTCGCTTTTCTTGCTAGATGAAATATTCTTTCAAAACATGCTTTAAATAAGGGGTTCCAGGACCCCATAGAAGCTTGCATTTATTTGAAATTCCATTTCTCCCCAATGACCACTACAAACAGAACCTCAGCCTGTTTGACCCATGTAGAACTTTCAGTCTTAATTAAAATAGTGACACCAAGAGCTTTTAATGACTCCCCAAATGCTATTATAAGATACAGGGCAAAAGTTAGAGCTGAGGTGAATCTTCGGGGAATAACTAAACATTGGAAGTAGTATTTTCTGCACTGCTTTCTCCATTGCTTTCCAATGGGCCTCCCACAGGACTTCCTTAGGCACTGGGCCACATTTGAGTTTAACTCCTTACTGGATCTCTTTAGAACATCAAATACCAGAATCATTCATTTTTCCATTTAAAATAGTTTAACCTCTACCTTTCAATTTCTGGTTCTCTTCTTGACCCAATTGTCTTCTTTTATATTTCTTCTAATTCCACATAAAAACAGAGAAAGGATGAAAGAATTTGTCCCTCTCACAGCATCTTAAAAAACCTGCACATTATCAGTTTCCAATGGAGTTTGCCTTCATTGAGCACTTATCACCAGCAAATGGCAATACTCAGGATTTGTTTTTAATCTAGACTTTGTCCTTACCTTATAACTATCCACAAATGTAGTCATCTGGGGAGATTATAGAGGACTGATGATAGATAGATAAATAGATATTGCTCTGAAAGGGAAGGGTTAAGCATTGACCTATAACAGAGAACCCTTGCTGCCGACCGCTTTTATCCTTGAGCCTTTACTTTGCATGATTTTCTCAAGCAAAGAAAATTAGAAACAGTTCCTGAAAATCAGCCATTTGGATCAGCTACTTTTATTTACTCCACATAGTTTATTGAAGATACTGAGAATGTGCAAGGTACTGTGTGATCCATAAAAGATGGCCCTAGTAAAGAAATTAAGCACCATGTAGTCCAAGAGTTCATCAGCCAGTGTGTGTGTATGATGAAGGGTCTTCCAGCTGGCAGAAAAACTGAGAAAAGGCCCTGGGCTAGGGAGTTGTGCAGCATACTTAAAAATCAAGTGATTGATTTGTTGGCTTGAGATAAATCTACATGAAATCATTGTAGAAAAAGAGATAGGAGAGGGGACTAGGGTTAGTGATGCAGCTGAAAAGAAAGCCTAGATCCATGTCATGGGACTTGGAATATCAGCCTAAGGTTTGAATTTGTATTTTAAGAAGTAGACCTCAACCAGACTTGTAGAATGGTACACAATATAATCAGACATCTATCTTTCCTCTTTATTGTAAAAGAGGTCTTCTAGACTCTCAAAGCTCAGAAATATTTGGGATACCTTCAATAGCAGCTCCAACTTCACCCAAAATGTATAAGACTACAGTGGTTTTAAAATATATAAAATCATAACACATAGTACAGAAATTACACTGAAACCCTGTATTTTTCACGTCAAGAAGGTGCGTATATTTGTGGTTATTATTAACATTGTCATAGGTAAAAATATTTTGTCTTGGCATAGTCACATCTCACCCCACCACAGACCTTCTCCTGTCCCATGTACTCATCTTCTATCTCAGTCCTACCGGGAGTAAAGGAACTGGCTCTCCCACATGTAACCAATTGTTAGATTAACTAATGCTTTAATGGTGGTTAAGGGCAAGTATGAGAAACCAATGTTCAGATAAATGGAAAAATCCCTTTGGGTGTGATTCATGAGGGAATATTTTCATTTTCTTCCTTGCCTTTTTCTCTCTCACCAAAGCAAACTCCTTCTAGTTGTTTATCTCTGTAAGTTCTAGGGCTCAAAACTCTTTTATCATTGTGGCTGAAGTTAAAAATCACAAATAGGACTAGAGAGATAGCACAAGGGTTAAACTTCTTGCTGTGCATGTGGCCAGCCTTGGTGTGATCCCTGGCACTGCATATGATCCTCAAGTCCAGATGTGAGTGACTGCTGAGCACAGAGCCAGAGAAAGCCCTGAGCACCACCAGTTATACCCAAACCCTGCTACCAAAAACAGGAAAAATAAATCACAGATATCCAAGAAAGAATAAACTTTAAACTAAATTTATATTATGATGTCAATGGCCAGTTGTGTAGAATAGTGTGTCTGTCATGTTTCCAGCAGGAAATAGATGGTAAATTGAAATCAAATTAGGATTATCCCCAGAAAACTTAATTGAAACTATTTACAGTATTATGAAGAAGCCACAAGAGTTTTATCCTGAGTTGTTACCAGTGCAAGACACAGGACAGGAGGTAAAGGAGCAGTTACCGGAACCCAAAGTGATAGTCATTCAGAGGTGGTCATGAGGAGAACTCAGACTTTTAGACATAGATAACCACTGGCCCAGAGTGACTCTAAGAAAACCAGGGGTAAAAGTAACCTCATCTTATTTGTATTTCTCCTTTTGATCTCCCTCCAGGACATCCCATTGGATGAACTCAACTAGAGCTGGTGGGGGAGGGAATCAATGGGTAAACAATTTTTTTTAATGGTGCTGGTCTCCTGCATGCAAAGCAAGTGCTTTGCCACTGAGTTAAATCTCCAGCCCTTGCTGAAGTTTGGTGAGATTGGGAAATTTTTGAAGAAAGGAAGACTAAAATTTACTTCTCCAGAAAATTGTTTTTGTTTCTGGACAAATACATACACACACACACACACACACACACACACACACACACATGCACACACATACACATCAAAACTCAATAAGCATGATGATGAGACTTCCTTGTTTCCTTATAGTTGAGGGGAGATATTATAATATATCTTCTCATTCTACAAGATGGTCACCCTTCCTTTTGTTAAGAAAATATGAGCTCATTGAAGTCCACTAACTAATGAGTTCTCAAAGCATGGGCATATGAGATGTGTGTAGACAGTCTTGTTTTACTAGGCAGTTAGGAGTACACATGTATGGTAGAAGGCAAAATATTTCTTCCCTCTTCTCATATGACTGCCTTTCAGGCATATAAGGTTAGCCTCAGATGGAAACCCACAAGTTTCTGGAATCTCTTCAACATCCCCCTATTTCTACCTCTTTGTCCTTTCCCCCACCAGGGCCCCACTTGTCTAAGTCAAAGTTTTGGACATCTTAATCTTGGGTTTATTCTGGGGAGATATTTTGAAATTTCTGTTTGTACTCTTTAATTTTCCCCAAGATTAAGATAAGATTTGTATGTGTGAAGCATCTGGAAGAGAAAATCTTTCCTTGCTAAATACCTCTTCCATTGCACCCTGACCCTCTCCTTCTAGCCAGAAGGAATAAAAAGCAAAAAGGAATCTGAAATCTTAGTTTTGTCACTCTAACTTTAGGAAATTCTTGTTTTCTGGTTGGAATTGGACAATGGGCTTCTTAATTGGTTTGATGGCTTCATAAAATATGTCTATTTGTCTCTTAACTAAATTATCTTTTTATTCTTCAAGCTTCATTTTGTTTTTCATAACTTCAAAATTCTATGCTCAAATGTGGTCCTTAAACAGTTGAATTTAAGCTTTCACACATTTATGTATTGTTTGTTTCTGCTACTTCTTCTCCTTCTTCTCCTTCTGCTCCTCCTCCTCCTCCTCCTTCCCCTTCCCCTTCCCCTTCCCCTTCTCTTCTCCTTCTCCTTCTCCTTCCTTTCTTCTTCTTCTTCTTCTTCTTCTTCTTCTTCTTCTTCTTCTTCTTCTTCTTCTTCTTCTTCTTCTTCTTCTTCTTCTTCTTCTTCTTCTTCTTCTTCTTCTTCTTCTTCTTCTTCTTCTTCTTCTTCTTCTTCTTCTTCTTCTTCTTCTTCTTCTTCTTCTTCTTCTTCTTCTTCTTCTTCTTCTTTCTTCTTTTGCAAAGCAAGCAAGTTTTATTGAAACTTGTTTAGAAAGATGTGAGAGGAGAGAAAGAGAGGCATATGTGTTCAAGAGAGAACATAGGCTCCTCCAGAGTGGATGTAGGCAAGCGAAGAAACATAGAGATAAGCAAGTGAGATACTGTTCAAGAGAGAAGAACACAGGCTTGAAGAGCAAGCCTGTTTGTTTTTTCTTAATATTTCTCATGCAATCATATCCTCTAAGCTGGCTGGCCAAGATGACTGATCTTTTATAGCTGATCACTGGGGATGGGGGTGGGTTGAGAGATGAGCTGGGGATTTTGAATTACTTACTTGTGACCTCTCTGGTGACTTTTGTTTTTTGTACAACATAGCAGTTAAGTTTTGAGAGGAAATATCTCAAGTTGATTCTTTCAGGATATCTAAGTAGAGACTGTTAGCATCTTGTAACCCAGTATCAGAGGTGCCAGAATTGCATTTCCACCTACAAACTGTCCCTAAGATTCTTCTACCTATTTCATGAGAAGAATAACATGTTCTTAATAGGGCGGATAGTCGTTGAAGACGGTCACATTTGGAAACCCCTACAAAATTTTATCTCCTCTTTTTTGTTCTCCTAATGGAATTGCCATTATTCATTTGAGCTATCAGTAGTCAACTGTTTGTTTAGTATAGTGGAAAGAGCACCAAATTCAGAGTGAGAGAGCCAAGCCAACAATCACAGCCATAGACAAAATCAAGCCAAATCAGCAGCTGGGCTCCAAAGTGTCTGTACATCCATGACTAGATATTGGATGTTGGGACAATTCCCCATGTTCTGATGAGTGAGGAGTTAAGAACAAATTGTAGTTCTTTCATCTCCATTTTAGTGTCTCCCTAGTAGATGAGGAAAGAAGTGAGTTGGCGAATTTACCTCAAGAATTCAAAAGAGGGGGCTAGAGAAGTAGAGAAAATAAGGCCTTGCATGGGCTGTGTCAGCTGTGACCTGAATTCAGATCTCCAGCACTACATTATGATCTCCTGAGCTTGGTCAGGGCTCATTCTCAAGGAAAAAGTCAGGAATAACTACATGAGCATTGTTAGGTGTGGTCCCACTGCTAGGTATGGTCCCTCTCTCCCGACAAATTAAAAAATTCAAAATTAAATTTAGAAAAATATCCTTAAAAAAAAAGGAGTTCAAGGGGCTGAAGTGATAGTATAGCAGGTAGGGCATTTGCCTTGTATGTTGCTGACTCTGATTTGATCCCTGGCATCCCACATGGTTCCATGAGCACCGCTAGATGTGTCCCCAGAACAAACAAACAAACAAAAAAGAATTCAAAAATGAATGGAATATAAAGCCAGATAAAATAACCCTTCCTCAACCACAAGAAGTGAAGGATGTGTGAGTCTATCCCCTTTCAGTAGTAGATTCGCTCACATTCCTCTCCAGAGAACATTACCTGGAGTGTAGAGACAGATTAGATTTTACTAATCCCAACTCTGAAGTGTACTACTTTCGTGATCTCAGGCTACAGACTTGCCGATTTTATCATTTGTAAAATTAGGAGAAAAGGTATTTCAGAGATAGAAGATGATCAAGAAAATAAAGTGAGTGAAAATATTGTACAGCCTGGGAATAGATAAGGTATTTTCAAGAGAGCTGCCTAAATCAGAGCAAACTTTCACTGTAAAGTCTTAAATACTTTGCACCTTGTGATGACTCCTGTATTCAGCTGTTGCTATGAGTCTAAAGTCAGCCTTAGACAAAAATTATAATAGATATGGTTAAAATTGGGCCTCATTTGTTTGGTTTAATTTATTATTTCACCTGAGAAAGAATGGGTAAGAAAAGTAAGGACAAGTATTTATACTTACTGTGATTCAGACTCTGGATAAGATAAATTGCAAATGCAAAGAAGAGGAAAAATTTTAAGGAATACTTAGAGATATCTTTGCAAAAGAGAAATAAGAAAAACTATCCTGAGCAGTACCTGGGAATAAAAATGAAACTGAGACCCCTTGGGGAGAGGAGATCTGGTCTATCTAAAAAAGGAAGAAAAATATTCCATTGATTCCAGTGGGATCACATGTGGTTTTCAGTATAATCCTTTCCTATGAACTTTCAAATCCATAGAAGAATTATTTAATTTAACTAATATTTGGAGTGGATTTTTTTTTATTTTAAAATAGAAACTAGTGAAAATATTAGGGCCTCATACTTGATTCATTCAGAGCAAAGCTTCAGTAAAACATAGTTTTAAGAGCACAAAGGGAAGACAAAATATACAAGAGTAAAATGTGGAAACATCTAGATATCGCAGGAGGCCTCAGGACTATCACTAATCCTGGAGACGGGATTTGGAAGCATTTATCCAGATGTCCAGAGAACAGGAACCCCAGCTGGAGTCTCTGGCAAAAACATTGAGTACATCATGATGTAAATAACGATGATTATAGCAGCCTTATAAAACATGCCAAGTACTTTCTATCAAAATGTTAATTAAAGTTTTTAAAAGGTCACTAATTACTCCATTCTTTTGACTATGAAGATTTTTTAAAAGAAGAAATGTAAGTTACTGGCATTTTTACATGACTTTAAATGGAAATTGTCCAAATTTTACTGTTTTGGAATGAAACTGTTTTCTTAAGTGATTGGTCTTTTCTATGAAAAGGTTTCTCCCACATCATATTTTCTGCATTCATATTTCCAAAGAGTTCAGAGCCAATTTGGCTTTTTTGAAAAAGGAATTAGCAATTAATAATGGGCACTTAAAGAAAGAATGTTCATAATCATAAAAGACTCCAGATAACTCTTTCACAGAATCATGACACATAAATGCACATGTTCATTTTCCTGAGAATAAATAGTGCTACTAGTGCCATGGTCAGTTATGTGCGTACATATTCTGGCATATTCTTGGCACATTGTACTTCATTCTTGGCTGTAAGATTGAAGTCAGCCGCAGTTAAAGACATTGAAAAAGTTCAGAATGTCTTTATTTTATAGAAAAGACACTGTGATGGAAAAGAACTTTTTTCTAATAAATAGGTAATCCACGTTTGAATGAAAATCCCTCTACTTCTTTCTCTGTATACAAAGTTCTCACTAGATTTCTAAGAGTTTCAATTTCATCTTCTGCAACATGGTTATAATACCCATCCTTTACACATCACCTAGTTGTAAGAAATAAATAAGAGAGATAAGCAGAAAGAAGTTTATAAATGTGTATAAAGATACAAGTTCTTTTAAACTGATGTTTGAAGTGATATCATAACTATTTGTTAGCTATTTTAATTGTAATTTTAGATTTCACTTAGAATTCAAGCATGATATATATATGGATATGTTTGCACTGTAGCACTGCCATCCCATTGTTCATCGATTTGATTAAGCAGGCACCAGTAATGTCTCCATGGTGAGACTTGTTGTTACTAATTCTGGCATATCGAATACGCCACTGGTAGCTTGCCAGGCTCTACTATGCAGGCGGGATACTCTCAGTAGCTTGCTGGGCTCTTTGAGTGGGACAGAGGAATCGAACTCATGTTGGCCAAGTGTAAGGCAAATGCCCTACCCACTGTGTTATCGTATTACCACTAATATATATTAAGTACAATGTTATTTTAGCCTCCAATTGTTTTTTCCTTCCAGCACTACCACTGTTTACAAATTTATAATGAACAGAAGGAAAGTCAATGGCAGGTTGCATGTTGTATGGCGGACACTATTGGTGGCCTCTCTAGGCTCATGAAAGCCTCTACCTTTCCTATTAACAGAACCCAAGTCTTTTCTGTGTATAGATTCACATCCTTAGCTCCTAGTTCGAAGGTAAATATTAAGTTTACAAAGGCAATCATGGTAGCTCCATTCCATTCCCCAGTGAGTGAAAAAGGGATGAACATGCGACTTAATCAGTACTATTGAATACATGATAATGAATACTTACATATACTTACATAGGACTTAACTATATCCTAAGAAATTTTCTATGTACTTTATATATGTAAATGTTAATCCTTACATAATCCTCAGCCCAATGAGTTAGTTTGTACATCTATCTAGGTTTTACAATTAAGTAAATTGAGAGCTAGAGAAACTAAACTATTTTCCCAGTGAAGGAAGTGGAACTAGAGCACAAACCCAGGCATTGTAGCTCATTGTCCATGATCATTACCACTGTGCCATACTAAAGGGGAACAGCTTCTGGAAAAGGAATCCTTACTATTAAAAAAAAAAGTAATCTATGATATGATCTGTTCCCTTCTTTTGCTGATGTGATGTTCGGAACAATGGCAGCCATCCTGTGATTGAAAGGCCCTGTGTGAGACAATGAAGATAATGGAATGAAAGGATAAAACAATCCCAGTCTTTGATATTGTGTTGAGACACTGACTTAACCTGAAATCTGTTAACTTCCCTTTTATTATTAGATGAAATACCTTTGTCATCTTTAAACAGTTTTGAATTAGAGTCATCTATTATTTGCATTAAACATATCCCATCTGATCTATCAGAGACATGTTAGAGATGGTATATCCAACGATAATTGGCTTCATTTTTAAGTAGTAGTTTACCATCACTTGAAATATGTCAAGAATGCCGGAAAGAAATTGTGCCATTGGGACAACAATATAGAAAAAAATTACACAAATGCCTTTTTAATTCTAGTTTGCTAATTTCAGTGTTGTTCTGATTTTTCCATATCAAGTAGAAACATTAAGATGGAAAGTTTTAAAATATAGTTGAATAAGTTCCTGGAAGGTAAAAACGTATATATTTAGGAGACAACAGAAGAAAAAAATAGTAGAACTATAGTCAGATCCTTCAGTTTACTGAATGAATTGATAGTAAAAATAACTTAGGGGTTCAGGATAAGCCAAATTTTAATGGGAGCGGAACTGCTTTTTTAGTCCCACCTTTGAAAATCAAGCAAACAAAAGTCTTAGGCTCTTCATCAATTACCTTTAACCTTATATCTTTTTTTTTTTAGGGTTTACCTCCAGTTTCTAGAATATTACAAGACCTCTTTCCAAATTTATTTCAAAGTTATTTGTTTCTATTCCCCAACTAACCTGGGATTTATCAAGCAGTGGTCACTGTTACTTCTGAACCTGAAGATCCTATAGCTTATTCTCAATCTTTAATTCATCTGATCTCTAGGTGGTATTCTCATTATCTGCCACTTACACATGCTCAGTTCTACTTTGCCTATGCTTTCTCCAGACTGCTATTTACAATTCCCTCCTGAGAGCTCTGTATATGTACATGAGTGTCATCTTGGCTCCTCTATCTCACTCTGTCTCCACATCTTCTTGTCAATTTTAACCCTAAAACATCAACTCCATATCTTCTTTTCTCCAGGCTCCCAGTGGCCTCCCTTCAAATTCCATGCTGACCTCCAGCATAATCAGTTTGAAGCAGGAGTCTGACTTTTTACCTTTTTTACTTTTAATGATTTTTCACTGGTCTGAGTAGTTTATTACCTTCATAATAATACTCATTTTAAAGGTATTATTCCAATTGTTCTAATCTTACCTGAAACCTCTGGTGCTGCTATTCTCTGTGAACTCTATGATTTACTTATGTGAAAATACCTGCATTTCCATGTCTATGCTGTGACTCATGCTGATTCTCTGAATAAATTGTTCCCATCTACCATTCTTCATCATATGTTGTATCATCATAGCTCAAAGCACATCTCAGATTATGCCTTTTATCTTACCCATCATCAGGCAGACTTTTAGTTTCCCATCTGTTTCTACAAATATACATCCAACAAAACACATATCAGAAAAGCAGAAACTGGCAGGATAACACAGTGCATCACCAAACCCAGCTCAACACAAGTCCTTGAGGCTTGAGGACCTGACCATAGGTGAATTAATGCTTCCCTTTTCTGACTGTTTTTTGATTGGGAACCAGAGATTTGTATGCCCTTTGGGGGTTGGGAAATGATTATTCTACAAAGAAGCAAACTTAGCCTGGCATCTTAATGCTATGAAAGTGAGAATCAATGGGGGGATACATTTAAATATCTTTTTGTTGTTGTTGTTGTTGTTGTTGTTTTAGGGTTTACTAAAATTATTTATTTAATAGCATTGACCAAGATATAAAACATAAATTAAGGTAAAGGTAAGTTCAGGCCAATATCATAAAGTAAGAAAAGTAAGTAAAGTACAAAAAGTAAAATCATTATCATTATCTTGATATGATATGATTATTTATCTTGAAAACTCAAAAGAAATCTGGGACCATCTAGAAAATGCTAGCATGTATGAGGTCCCAAGCTTCATTTGTAATAGTCATGATCTCCCAGAGAACCCACCAATGTGACCCTGGAGGCCTCTAGCAAACTTGGACCCAAGTATCAAATTGCCAAGCCTGCACCAACAGCCTAATTATCCTCAGTACATAAAGTAATCCCCAGTTCTCCAACCACTACTTGGGAGACAGTCAAAAAAACTTGAGTATCCTTTGAAACTAGCAAATTTTAGTTTGCTTATAATATGTGTAACTAATACACTCTTTTTTTAAAAAATTGTATTAGTGAATCACTTTGGGTACAGTTACAAACTTATGAACTTTCGTGTTTGCATTTCAGTCATACAGTGATGGTTTACCCATCTCTCCACCAGTGCCTATTCTCCTTCACCAATGTTCCCAGTATCCTTCCCACCACCCCCACCCCATCCCCCACCACCCCACCCAACCTCTGTGGCAGGGCATTCCCTTTTGTTCTCTCTCCTTTGGGGATCAATATGCACTCTTAAGTGTACAGATGTCATAAGCTCCTCATATGTATCAGTAATAACTGATGAGAAAATAAAATGAAGAATAAACTAGTTGCAATTTTTTTAGTTATAGTTGAGAAGAAGAGTTAGTTAAGAAAAAAAAGAAAAAGAGTGAAAAGGTAATTTTCTCCAAAGCAAATAATGCAAATATTACCTAAAGATCATAGCAAGTGTAACTAAAAAAAAAAATTCTAAAAAATACGTTTTCAGAAGACTATAAACTTTACTGAATTAAGAGCATGATGACAAAATTTTAAAAGAACAATTGCAATAGGAGGACGTTATTAGAGAAATATCAATGCATTCTCAAATAACCCTTAAACTTAATTAAATCCAATTTATCTCAATATATTTTTACTTGAGCCTGAATGATGAATATAAATTTAACATTATAAAGTAAACAAAATATTTTAAGAAATCATAATAATAAATTTTATATTATGATGTTAAAATGTTGGTGTAGCCATGGAGGCAGTGGAAGGGTGGGAAAGGGGGGGTATACTGGGGAGACTGGTGGGGAGGAATGTGCACTGGTGGAGGGATGGGTGTTTGACCATTGTTTGGTTGTAACTCAAACATAAAAGCTTGTAACTATATCTTACAGTGATTCAATAAAAAAAATTTTAAAGTAAAAAATATTTTCTTGGTATAGGGATTGCTCGGGATGGGAGATGCATGCTTAAAGTAGACTAAGACCAAACATGATGGCCTCTTATATCTGTATTGTAAACCATAATACCCAAAAGTAGAAAGAGAGTAAGAAGGAAGGTGCCTGCCGCAGAAGCTGGGGGTAGGGTAGGGAGTGGAAGGTGGGGTGGCGGGAGGGATAGTAGGGATATTGGTGGTGGAAAATGTGCGCTGGTGGTGGCATGGGTGCTCGATCATTGTATGACTGAAATTTAATCATGAAAGTTTGTAACTGTATCTCACCGTGATTAATTTAAAAAGCATGCTACAATTGTAAAATAACAAAAATGATATGATACAAATATAATTTTTCATGCTGAATTTCTCTCTTTTATCTTTGTTGTATACTATGGCCTTTTCCTACACAAAAGCTTCCTTTTTGTGAATTTTTTTAAATCCTCCACTCTGGAGCGATAGCACAGAAGGTAGGGCATTTGCCTTGCACGTGGCCGACCTGGGTTTAATTCCTCCATCCCTCTCAGAGAGCCTGGCAAGCTACCGAGAGTATCCCGCCCACATGGCAGAGCCCAGCAAGCTACCCGTGGCATATTCGATATGCCAAAAACAGTAACAAGAAGTCTCACAAGGGAGACGTTACTGGTGCCCTTTCGAGTGGCAACAATGGGACGACAGTGCAACAGTGCTACAGTGCCTTCACTCTGAAAATTACTTCTTGTAATATACGTTCTCTTCTATTTTTATTCATTGATTTCACCCTCTTGGTCTTATGACCAAATTTGTGTATTTCTTCTATGCAGTTAAAGTTTGCATTTTTTTCATCTTTGTCTTCATATATTTATACCTGCAAAGTAAAGTTCTTTTTCACTACCATCAATGGCAGAGGGCCATGTGAGATGTAATAACATAATGATACCAAATCTTCAAAATGATATCATTGGAACAGTAGAATCATCAACACCTGGAAACATAGATATGCAGAAATGTAGGCCTAATTTCCAGATAAACAAGTCAGAAGCTGTATTTTGAACCTCAGGTGATTTTTGCACACATTAAATGTTAAGACAGACTACTCTAAGAATTTTGTGGAATAAAAATATTTCATAACTCTTTTGAAGTAATCAGACATATTTAGACATTCTCCCTATGTTATAAACTAATAAAATTACTCAAATCCTATGTTTCCTTGGGAAGCAAAAATTTAGTGACTCCAAAAAAGTACATTGCATAAATATAAATTCAGGAAATGGATTAAATATGGAGAAATGCAGGCCAAGAGAATTGTAAAGGCAATAGTTCATAATTTGAAAATATTTGATATCTGGTTATTCTATAGGAATTTCTAATTTGTCTTTACAACTGGTCCTCTAAGATATTACCATCACCCACTTAAACTACTTTTTAACCTGGGCTATCTTAATCTTACCATTAGCTTGTTATCTTCTAAACAAAACCCAAAGATCATGAGCTGTCCCAATTTCTATGAACTTAATTCCCAGATCCCAAGTTATCTGTTAGAATGTAAGTTCTTTGGTAGGTTACTGTAGAATTAAAGTACCTCTACAATATTGGCATCTTTTCTTAGTCCCTTTCTCATTGTTGATGCTAATCTATTTTACTGTGCATTTTAGTACATCAAAATACTTAGCTATTCACCAGTGAGTTGATAAAAGTTAGTCTGTACGTAATACAGACATTTTTCCTGTGTGAAAGAACCACAACATACAGTGCCGTGGCTCGAACTCAGTGCATCTCACATGCAAGACAAGTTCTATCATCTGGGCTATACACCTCACCCCAATGCACATGCCTTACAGATAAAGGATTTGGGGAACAAAACTCCCCACTCTTTTTGAATCAAATAATAAACATTCTTATCTAAAACTTTTTTTTCTCCTTTTTTGGGTCACACCCAGCGATGCACAGGGGTTACTCCTGGCTCTGCATTCAGGAATTACTCCTGGCGGTGCTCAGGGGACCATATGGGATGCTGGGAATCGAACCTGGGTCGGCCGCGTGAAAGGCAAACGCCCTACCCGCTGTGCTATCACTCCAGCCCCTAAAACATTTTTTTTTGGTAAAGTGAGTGTTAAACAGAAAATGTGCTCCAGAATTTTCTCTTAAAGTTACTTATTCAGGGGCCGGAGCGATAGCACAGCGGGTAGGGCGTTTGCCTTGCACGCCGCGGCCAACCTGGGTTCAATCCCCGGCATCCCATATGGTCCCCCAAGCACCGCCAGGAGTAATTCCTGAGTGCAAAGCCAGGAGTAACCCCTGAGCATCGCTGGGTGTGACCCAAAAAGCAAAAATAAAATAAAATAAAATAAAATAAAATAAAATAAAATAATAAAGTTACTTATCCAGGGTGCTGGAGAGGTAGTACAGTGGCAACAATGCTTGTCTTGCATACAGCTGACCCAGGTACAATTCCCAGCACCCAAATGATCCTCTAAACCCTACATGAAGTGATCTCTGAGCACAAAATCAGGAGCACTACTGAACACCATTGGGTGTGGCAAAATATATTTTAAAATGCACAAAATATATTTTTAAATGTACAAAATATATTTTAAAATACATTTTAAGATATATTTAAAAGTAATAGAATTACTTATCCAACTCTCAAGAGCATTTTTTCAAATTTAATTGAATCATTCATGAGATACACCATTACAAAGTTGTAGACTGATTGGGCCTCAGTCATACAATGTTCCAACACCCATTGCTTCACCAGTGTACATTTCCCACCACCAATGTCCCCAGTTTCCCTCCTGCCACCAGTCTGCCTCTGTGGCAGAAACTCTCCCTCTCTCTCTTTGTCTTTCTCTGTCCCTGTCTCTCTTTGTCTCTCTGCCTCTTTCTCTTTCTCTCCCTCAAGAGTATATTTTGTAAGAAAGTGGAGACTGATAACTTCATAGGCCAGAGTGAATGTTCTGCATGCAAGAGACTCAGTTCAGTCCCTGGCATGCCATGGTTCCCCCAAGCAGAGTTGGAAGTGACTCCAGACCACTGAGCCAGCAGGAACCCCTGAGCACCACTGGATATGTTCCCAAAACAAACAAGCAAAATCCTTATACTGAGAAATGGAACATATTGTAAAGAAGTCTCACTGCGCAGCCTTGGACAGGAGGTTTAACCTCTCTTAGCCTATCTCTCTTTTTAACAATGAGATTAGATCAGATAAATCCTTGGCCCTTGGAATGTTGTTTGGATTACTGTTAGTGTGGAATATCTAGATTACATTATCTCTTTTATCTTTCATCCATGGAACAATCCTAAGAAACTTCCTTCATCTAAGCAACAATCATTACAAATCACTGTCATCCCATTGCTCATTGAT
This sequence comes from Sorex araneus, assembly GCF_027595985.1. Taxonomy (NCBI): domain Eukaryota; kingdom Metazoa; phylum Chordata; class Mammalia; order Eulipotyphla; family Soricidae; genus Sorex; species Sorex araneus. Next base: position 70,627,396 of record NC_073302.1, on the reverse strand, counting down.
TTGCTCGAGCAGGCACCAGTAACATCTCCATTGTGAGACTTCTTTTTACTGTTTTTGGCATATGGAATACACCACGGGCAGCTTGTCTGCATCTGCCATGAGGGCGGGATACTCTTCGGTAGCTTGCCAGGCTCTCTAAGAGGGGCAGAGGAATCGAACCTGGGTCAGACGTGTGCAAGGTGAATGCCCTACCTGCTGTGCTATCGCTCCAGCCCATCATTACAAAACTTCTAAAGATTCAGAAGTTTCTAATGATTCAGATTACAGAAGCACATTTCTACCAGTTGTGAGAAACCAGATTGTAATCCAATTACTATTTAAACCCATACATTTTCATACTTACTCTGGAAAATATGATGATACACTGTGATAGCAATGCTTAGTTTTATTTACTTGGGAAAACAGAATTGTACATAGGTTGGGTCATTTACTCAAAACCAACTATTATCTTATTGACCAAAATAAAGAGAATCCATGAGTTTTCTAATTTCCACTTCTTAATTTGACTATGACACGTGCACTTTTAGTCTGAATTCGAATCATATTTTAATTTAACAGTGGTCAAAGTGTGGAAAAGTCCAAATAAGTTACTATCATTTTTTATTCAGTAGCATAGAAAACATCTGCTATTGGATCTGATTCATGCCCTGACTTGACAGGTGATATTGTGTTTAAAACTCACACACACACATTTTCCCACCACATCAACATCCACGCCACCATCCACGAGAAGTGTAAGCATGTTTATGCTTGTCTTTGCCATAGATTTGTTTGCAGGTGGGGGAGGGAAATGATAAAATCATGTTTATTTCCCACCAACCTTTTTCAGTATTTTCTCCAGGAACATGTGGAATGTCTGCTTAAATCCATATTCCTCTGCCTCCCGTGGGATGGTAACTGCAGAGTCCAGAGGATGCCCAGATCCCCAGACTGGAGGGAAACTAATGAGTCAGCAGCATGGGGTGTAGCCTCAGTCCACAGGATTTAGGAGCTGGGCATTTCTTGTTCTCTAACACTTTAAGTGGTACTTGCATTCTCCTCTCCCACTTGTTTCTCTATACAGAAGTTCAGGTTACCATTCTCCTGGGTGCTCATAAGATTTGGATACTCTGCTGGTGCAGAACTTCCTCAGGCATACAGGAAGGTCCTGAGGCTCCCACATCAGACTTCCTTCCCTGGCAGCCTCCTTAGTGTTGTACAAGATAACAGTATCCACATTACAACACCTGTGGGAGATCAGCGATCAGCCCTGAGATTGCCCCCACACTTTTTGTGCAAACTGCTTAGATCCTGTTAGACAGGGTTCTGGGTGTTGATTTTTCAGCAAGGGGTGAGCCTCCTGTGACAACTACAACCTCAGAAAAACACATAGAATAGTCCCCTGGGGCGGGGGTGGGGGTGGGGGTTGGGCCTTGGACTTGGCATCAGCTGGATCTTCAATGAGAACAAAAGTCTGAGCTGCATAGGAAGTATCTCCAGTGTGTTCTGCAGTTTCTTCTCTAAGATTTTGTTCCAGCTGAAAACCACCTCGAGTGGAACCTTCTTTCACCCAAGTGGAATCTGCTGTAAGGAACCCAAGGACACACTCCTCCTTCATTAGTAGGATGCAACTGGACTCAGTGTTTTCGTTTCAGTTCATTCAAGAATCGGAGCCAGACCACAGGAAGCCTCTGGTCAGCATGGAAAGGCTTTGATCCTTTTTTGCTCACTTGACTTATACAATGCTCCCAGCAGGTCTGAGGGAAACATGAATAGCTTAGATAGTGAATAGACAGATCAATTCAATTGTGTGTCTTCAGTCTCCATGATAGAAACTGCTTGGTTTTAGAGACTAGAAGAACCCCCGCTATCAATCACAGCTACCTCGTCTCTCAGCTTTAGAGGAATCAGGATAACTTAATAGTTAAAAATGCTATCTCTGTCCCTCAGTATGCTGAACTGGAATCCTGGAAATGGGGCAATGTCCTCCTTTGAGTTTTTCCTGTGCAGTTTAAGGTCAAATCACCAGTTTTCCTGGGCACTGATATCTTGGCAAACTCTTCCCTCCTCTCCTATCATGTTCTGGGCACAGGGCAAGTGATGAAAGAGGAACAGCGCTGACTTCAGCTGGGTCACAGATGTTGGCGCACCACTGGTCAGCTTTCCCTCTCCCTCACTGTCCCCTGCCTTCTGCCAGAGTAAGCATGCTAGATCAGTAGGGCACAACGTTGTGCATGATCCTTGCCTGGGCTGGACACTGTCATCTGGCCAGATAAGCTAACAGGCTAGGAAGTCCAGCAGGGGCTGCGTGTACTTTGCCCCGTCTGTCACAGCATATGGTGCCTTCGCCTGCAGTGACTGACAGAGCCCTGCAGCTTGTTTCTTTTTGCCCCCACCCAAACACCATGCACACTCTTGTGAGCTAATGCAAAAAGGCAGTGGCCACAGAATCAGTGTGGTTATGATTCAGGGCTTTCAGAAGAGAAACGCTTTGTAAAACTCTACAGTTCTCAGGATGGGAGAGCCAGACAGAAAATTTGTAGACGGTCTCCATAGCAGGTCCCATCATTTTATGTTTATAGAAGCTGGAGCAGAAAGATTAAATGACACATCAGGACCACCACCACTACCACCGCCGAGGAATCATGTATTAGGCTAAGACCGTGGCTAGAGTCCTGAGTCCCTAACTTCAGCCCTGATCTCTTTCTAATTCAGGCCTTCTCCATATGTCCAGTTTTACATCATATTCAAAACATGACCCCTTTCCTAAAAGTGGGTGTCAGAGCCTACAATGGCTTAGTGTTCCCTTCAAATAAGAAAGAGCCACAAAGCCTGTAAGTGGTTTTGGTCAAGTTTTCCAATATTTACACCCTAGGATATCGGCATAAACTTCATAAATGATGTAAATTCCTACAAAGTGAACTGTCAGCTGCACGGACTTTTGAAAACACCATGTTATGCAATCACCCTGGCCAAGTTAACAGCGCTGTGGCATCCTGAAGGTAACCACTGATTGCAGTCATTGCTATTGACCATTTTAAGTGTGACTATTTTTAAAATACTGTATGCCTCATTAAGTTGTGCTCTGAAAATGAGAAATTTGCTTTAACTGCATTGTTTTGAATTGCTGAGAGAAGAATCTATCAACCACAAGGTGCCCTGCTGCTGAACTCAGCCAAAAAGCTGTTAATAACTCCAGCAGATGTTTCAGCTTTTTAGGCCAATAGACTCCCTCTCTCCCTACCCTCCCCTTTCCAGAATCTGATGCCAACATGACTGAACTCCAGTTTTTGTGGTTGCCTCTGCCACGGCTGCCGCGGCTGGGGCCAGTGGTACTAGTGTTGCAAGGAATGATTCTTTAAACAACCAGTGACAACAGAGCCTTGGCCCTTTAAGGTCAGAACATTATTGCTTTTGCCATGAGAAGTTTAAATCTTCAGGGGGAAGTGAAGGTATGGGCTGCAAATTGGTATTTCTATTCTCGTGTCTGCCTTCAGTGTCACTCACTTCATTTCCCTTGCTGTGCTTTACCCCAGCTTGAAAAACCCATTTCTCAGACTAATGACAGTTGTGGGTTTGATGAGGTAGTGCGTTAGAGGGACTGATTCTCCTATTGGTCCAGGAGGGAAGATGTTGGGTTAGCTTGACAGAGAGAGTGTCTATAATGCAGTGTCCTGAGTTGTTTGCCTGATACTGTGAGGCTGAGAATGCCCTGACCTTAGCAGTTCTGCAATATTAGAAGTGCATATTATAAATATAGCTACATCCCTGTGAGATAGATAGAATATGAGGGCATACGGGGCCACCACGGTCCCAGGTGGGGATTTGTCAATGTCCCTGATATAAACCTAACATCTTAACCTGAAATTAAATCTATGTTTCAAGGCTTTTAGAATGAGAAAGTAGAAAAGGGGAGAAGAGAACCTATCCTCTCCCTGCTTCCTTCACTTTCCCCTCCCCCCATGTCTGCTACTCACTTATTTTGGAAAAAGCACTTTAAGGCACTCCAGTGACAGCAGGGTGACCATGAAAACACAGGTGCACCACATTTATGGAATATCCTATTGGCTAGGAACACATCTGAACCACACATCTACACACACCATCACGCAGAGAATTGCAGCTTCAAAAAGGGGAAAAATTGGAGAAGCAGAATTAAGTTCATAAATATTTTGTTTCCTTGTGTTGATTCAACACAAAGGCAGAATCTCCAAGACTCTGTGGACCACTGTCATCAGCTTCAACATTTGCCAGCCATAGTAATTCAACCCCAAAATCTCCACTCAAAGCCATACGGGTTGTAAAAAAGTAAGTGCCTTTTCTCTGGTGCCTCTGCCACCATACTGTTTACATACTCTCAACACTGTGCATTTCTCTTTCTCAGGAAAAGCTCACAAATGTAATTCAAGTTCTTTTGTTTTTGTTTTCTTAACTGGTTATAGTAATAAAGTCCACTGTGACTTGGTCCACATTTCCTTCTGCATTTCCATGTAGAGTCCTCATTACTGCTAATGGAATTTGCAAGTACATATGGAAAGAAAAAAACAGCTGCAGATACCTATGGATATTTTCTTATCAGCCTAAGCACAGAACTGTACACTTGGATGTCCAATAGCATTCATATTTCAATTCTAAAATATAATGAACTCAAATTAAGATGATCCCCTTCACTCTGAAATACAGTGTTCCCACTAGCAAATGGAATGGACATTTCTGTTTAGATTGTCATGATTCTGGGAAGTCAATACCAGATGATGATTCTTCGGTAAAATAAACAACCGATATTGCAATAATAAAATAGACTGGGGAAAAAAAACACAAAAGCTTCCAACTGGAATAGTAAAGAATATATTCTCATTACTAAAAATAATAATAAATAAATAAATTCCATATTAAATTACCCTTATGCATCTCCAGAGACATGAAAAGAAGATGAGGAAAAGAAAATTGAAAAAAATCATTGTCAAGATTTTAAACCTGCCAGCAGTGACTACTAGCAACAGGCATTAATAATGTACATGGAGATGACCAAAGATCCTGTAGGTCCAGACCATATACTTCATTAGGTCTTGAAGTTTACCTGGAATCTTCTATGGGAAGTGTTGATTTCCAAACTATTTTGTTCTTGATTATTTCCAGTCCAAGTACGATGAACAATAAGGGGAAAAAGCTTCTCTGCTGTTCTATGATGGATGCTCACAACCAAAACAACTTCACCATCTGATGTATTTCACAGTTTTAAGTTAAAACAGACCTAGTATAATATGCTTGTACATCTGGCTCAGGTGCTTCATTTGCCATATGTTTGTGAAATAATCCAAGGAGATGTTACAATTGTACGTTTCCCTTGGGACCTGAGGAAAATGTGCCCACAAAGAGTTACCTAATTATTCATTCCTGCCAACAACATCCTTGCCTAATAATAAGGGGGTGCTTAAAATGAGACAATAGTGCTTTCAATCATGAGAGATGTCAGTGCCACTTATTGTTTCAAAAACAGAAAGTCTTTTGCATTTTTTAAATAAGAAAAAGATCCTTGGCCTTTAAAGAAAATAAAATACTCTGCAGGTGGTATATTTGGCACTCTTGTGGAGGCAAGTTTTGTAGCCTGATCAAGGCTGGTGCTCCTAGAAACTCACAAGATGAAAGGTCAACTAGTGACAACGGAACTTAGTGACCCAAAAGTTGATAGTCCCTAAGGAATGGTTTCTCTAGTAGTGCTATTCACTTGTAGAAAGCTCTATAATTGGCAAATTGCTTTCATATATGTTACCACATTTAATTCTCTAACAATCCTGTGAAGCAGATAAAAAAGGCACACCTTATTTAGCCTTGCCAGTTGTAGTGTTGATTCTTTACAGCACTAATTAGCCAGCAGTGTGAGCATATTTTTTAGGTTTAAAATTTTTCTGTCTTGACCAATAAACTAAAATTGCC